>NC_080045.1:19106331-19219301 GCF_012489685.1 Lotus japonicus
CTCTAGGATCCGATCAACCTTGATCTCCTAAAGGAAAATCAAACAACTGTTTGAGGTTGGTGTTTACAAGGGTTTGCTTCTGAATAAGCTGAGTGTAAACTAAAATAAATTACAAGATGAAAGAAAGCTTAGAATATGTCTTGCGCGTGTGTATTGCTTCAACTTAGTTTCTTAGCCGCTTCTTTCAATCTTCAGCCTCTATATATACTCCAAGGATTAGGGTTGAGCGTTGCATGGAAATGCTACCGTTGGAGGGCAGTTCTGGAAAATCCAGCTTCTGCTGTGGCTGAGAACGTTAGGTAGGTCGTCAGGAAGGTACACTTGCTTTTGTACTTGGATAGCGACTTGACCTTTTAACCTAGGAGACTTCTGATCAGAGGAATGCTTCGTATTGGAACTTGTGAAGCCGGTTGATCAGAGTCAGAGGGATAGCACAGATCCTCTGACCATTGTATCTTCTGATTCTGAACTCAGAGGGAAGAACATGGCCTTCAGAGTTTCTTGCTTCTGGACTTCAGAGTTTCCACTATTCAGCTTCTGGATCTTCAGAGTCTTCTACACCATCGGAACATCTGAACCTTCAGTGTTTCTTGGTTGTCAGAACTTCTGGATCATCAGAGCTTCTAGCGACTGAGTCCTCATCAGAGTTTGTATAGCTTCAGATCTTCTGAAGCTTTTCCACTGTTCATACTGAACATGGTGAATGCGAAAGCGTTGCTTGGGTTACCCTTTATACACAGTGCTTCTGATTTGTGTGAAATTGAGTCAGGGTCAGAGCCTGTAAATAGCACACTCAGAAAAACACGTTAGAGTACCACAATTGTTCATATTAAAAGGTTAACTTGTAATCATCAAAACATAGAGTTGTACTACTAGATCAAAACTTGATCTTACAATATATTCCTTACAATTTGAATTCTATCAATTTGATTCTTATAAATTTAAACTGACAATACAAATTAAATAATTATCAACTTCAATCTTGGTATTTAAAGTTTTCAAAATTGTCTAATTATATATCTTGCAATATTTTTTACTAATATTTTAGAGATTTTTTAAAATTTATTTCTAAAAGTTATCCAATTTTTTAAAACTGGAGCGAAAAAAAAACAGTTATTCCTATCAATTGTGGGTATCTAAAATAGGAATTTTTTATTTGTTTATTATTAAATTCTTATAATACTCTAAAAATTTCTTTTTTAAATTTCCATTAATATCATTTATAATTTATTAATATGTTTCCCTAAAAAAATTATTAATATGCATTGATTAAATTATTAAAAAATAATTAATCATAGACATTAATTAATTTTAATTGCATTGACTTTAGTTATGGATTGAAGTCATTAAGTTGAACGACTATATTGAAGGAAATTCGAATTTCAAATATAAATTGAATATGGTCTTTTATCTCCAATATGTTTTAAGAAAAGAATTTTTTTTTTAAAAGAATGTTAACTATAAACTTAAACATGAATAAAAATTAATGAACGAAATATATTTTAAATTTGTAATGGTATTAATTATATTCACCAATTATAGGTTTTTATTGGAGTCATTATTTCAATTATAAGGGATTTAATGTTTGATTGATTGATTGATTGATTTATTTATGGACTAATTAATTTCGACCAATCAAAATTAAAAGATTTAGACCAATCAACAATAGCCATGTGGAAATTCAATGAAAACAACCAATAAAATGCTGACATTTGGAAATTATAAAGCAATATGGCCCACTTTGGTGGATGAGCTTTATATATTACTAAGATTAGGTAGGGTAGTAACTAGTAATTATTGGTGTCAAAAAGTAAAAAACATTAGAAAGAAAGAAATGAAGAGAAAAATGTAAGGTAGTATTGACTATTGACTAGTATTGAGTAAGAAAGGTTCACATGAAACATCACACACCGTATCAGTCCTAAAAACTCAAAATCGCTCTTTTTTTGAAAACCCAGTTGTTTTCACTTCACTAGTTCCTAGGTTGGTGTTTGGCTGTTTGCCTATATAAGCACACCACCAAACACGGTACCAAACACCCTCTTCTGTTTCTGATCTTTCAATTTCTTTCAGTCTTCTGTGTTCTTTCACTCTTCTTCTGTTTGTCGAAAATCTTTTCCTTAAGGTACGTTTATCTTTTTTATTTTATTTTTTATTTTCCTTTCATTCATTTCTTTGTTTCTCACTCTCTCATTACCGGATTGAGGTTTCCTCTCATTGATCATAGGTTTCTACTCTGATTTCCTTTAAACCTTCGAGGTTTTTATTGCAATGCATCTTCTCACTACAATATTTGTTTTTAGTGTTGTATTGGCTCGCATCTCACGATTTCTTCTTTTCTCTTGATGTATATTGTGTTCACGAAGGTGGCTCTTTAATTAAAAACAAATTGGTGGTGTAATGTAGTCCCTAATGTATTTTTGTAACCTTTGTCTATATATATATTACATGATATCCGAAATTAATTTTTTTTATTTATTGAAAAAAATATACTACTTTTGTGATTAAATTTGATGGTTTTATATTGGTTCATCCTATTGATCATAGATTAAGATGAGATATTGTATTTGAGGATGCAAATTCAGGAGTTCCTAACTGAGTTGATGTAGGTGTGGCGTAGAGCTGGGCGAATTGGCCCGCGCCCGCGGGCCGGCTCGCTTAACCCGCAGCCCGCGTGGGCTGTGGCTCGGTGATTGGTTGCCCGTTTAAAAGCGGGCCTACGCGGTCTGGCCCGCTCAACCCGCGAGTTCAGGCGGGTTGAACCGCAGTTTTGCGGGCTGGACCGCATTACAAAAGAAAAAAAAAGTCTTGAATTGAAGAACTGGCCCAACAGAAAAAAAAAAGTTTAAGACACCAAAAGACAAAAGTTTACTAATTATGAATTATTATGTATCAACAAAGTTTGACAACTTTGGAAAAAAATCCATTTATTTTTTAATTTAGTCATTTATAAGGTTTTTAAAGAAAAAAAAAATTTAATTTAGTTTTAAATTATATTTTTATTATTTTTTTATTTGGCTTGTGGCCCGCGGGCCAGCCCGCTTATCCGCGGGGCGGGGGCGGACCAGCGTAATAAAGGCCCGTTTAAATGCGGGCCTACGCGGGCGGTCCTACGCGGGGCGGGCTTACGCGAAGCGGGCCTACGCGGGGCGGTCTAACCGCATACCCAGCTCTAGTTGCGTATAGTTGCGTGGAACATTGAAATGCAAGCAATGAGATTATCAAAAGCTTCCGTTCCAGATGAAGTTTGTGAATGGGATAATCCAGTATACCAAAGAGTCAAAAGCCTAAAACGTGGAAAATCAGTGAAAAGGTTTATCATTTTTTTTCCTCTCAACTGGAAAGTTCTCTCTCTTTATCCGTAGTCGTTAGTTATTTTATTTTTATTAAGTGACTAAGCTACCTACAACAAGGTTTAGAAATGTAGACTATACCTTCATGTAAAAAGAAAGGTTTCACTAATTTATTAGCTTCATTGAATTTTTATATTAATTTAAAAAATTAATATAAAACACAATTACAATTGAATTTATTTATTTAAACTAAAATTTTCAATTACATAGATTTAAAACAATTAAGATAAATTACCGCATTACCTAGATTTTGCAATTCCAATACCATGATTGATTTCATATGATTAATTAAGAAAAATTAAATATTATGAAAAATAAATCTAAATAGATTTAATTTTTTTTATAGAAATTAATATAATTTATAAATTATTTTTATTTCATATTTATTTAGGATAAAATAAATGAAAATATATGGCAAATCACTTTCACTCGAATTTTAAAAAACATATTTTAAAAATTATAAATATATTTTTAAATAAAAACATACCACTACATATTAATGAAAGTATATTAATGCATAATATTTTAATAGAAATTTCAGTAATATAATTAATTTTTTATATTAATTTAAACAAGAACTTATATACTAAAAAAATTCTACCTTACTAAAATTTCTACTTATGGAAGAAAACTGCTTTTCAAAAAAAAGAAACAAAATACTATAGAAAATTAAATCAATTATACTATTTTTTTTGAAATTAAATCAATTATACCCATTTATTCAAATCAGTATTATCCAAGAATTTATTGTGAATACGTATCAGGGAATATATTGTTTTCCTAATTCAAATTATTAATCATTAAATACTAATCATCAATCATTAATCATTAATATATTAATCACTACTTTAAATCTTCTTATCTAATGTAGCTCTTGAAAAGGTAGACACTCCATACACACAAACATCAATAATGTTTGGTGGTATCTACTCCTTAATTTGAAGGAGGGGAAAGAAATAGTCTAAAGAGTATTAATATATGTAATATATAATATAATTTTATAGAAAGAGATGAAAAAAGAAAAAATGACATCACTATTGGGTATTTTGACTTATATTTTCTTCTGTAATTCATCAGGATGAAAATAAAGAATTATAAAGAAGAAGTATTACAACTACAACCAGACTGGTCGACGATGCCCATTGAGATGTTGGAGCAGATTTGCAAGCTTCTAACTATTCCAAATCAGGCTCGATTCATTACCGTGTGCAAGAGTTGGCTTTCTGCTAACACCTCCAAGAAAGCCAACCATTGGATCCCTGACGCACCATGGCTTGTTAGTAACGATTACACCAACACTCAGTTTCAGGTAATGGGTCTTGATTTATAAACATCGAAGTTGTACATACACACCATATACATCACATTTTTCACTCTATACCTCTTTCCATCATATCATATCATACGTCACAAATCAAAATATTATATTCCTTACATGTATCTCATTTCTTTGTCTCCCCAATGAAATGAGGCCATATCAATTTAGTACCTACTACCTATGTCAGTTTATAATTGTCTAATCCATGCACATCAATTATATTATATATATGAATTGACATGCAATATTTAATTGGTGTGACGAGTGACACAGACGTATTATTTATATTCATCACTTCCTCTCTTCTCTTGTTTTTTCTATCATTTAATTTTGGTGAAGTTGGGTGTCTACTAAATATTTTTCATTTAGGTAATAAGCACCACAAACAAGCAAGCCTACAATATTTACAAACCCTTCAACCATTTGCAAAACACCTCAATTGTAGGGTCCTCAAAAGGGTGGTTAATCCTCAGATCCGATCAAGATCTTTTCATCCTCAACCTTTTTTCGAAGCTTCGCCTTAACCTCCCTCCAATTAGAACGATGCCGTGTTTTCTCTGTTCAAAGGGTGATGAGTTCTTTGGCATGCACACACCCTTAGCTTTCACAATTTCCATGTGTCCCAATATGAACCCCACCTTGGTCGCAGTGGTCACTTACAAGGGAGACCTTGGGTGCTGCAAGGTGGGAGACACTACATGGAAAGGTTATCACACAAGTGACAAGTTCTACTCCAACGTGGCTTTTCATGATAACAAACTTTATGCTGTGGAGCGAGGTGGTTTGAAGGTGAACATGTTCAAGTATGATGCGGGAGTGCTTGTTCAGGTTAGTTGAGAATTTTTCATATTTCATTTAAATATAGTATTAAGTAATAATATATGTGTGTTAAAAAGAAGTATCAGATTGAAATTATTGTATTTAAGAATAGTATCTTTAGCAATACCTTTCAATTAGGTATTAGTAATAAATTTATTTGATTAGAATTAAAATGTTTGATAAACAAGTTTATAGTTGGTAGCTTATAGCTTATCATATTTTATAATACTTTTAACGTTAAATAACTTAATACATCTTCTTCTACCCATTTTTTTCTGAACAACATATATTATATTTTACTATTGTATAATTTATGTTAACTATTACACTATTTATAATGATTTATTTTAAATTTAAAGAATTAACTCAAATAAGAAATTAGTAATCATTTAAAAACAAATAAGTCATTTTATTTACAGTTATATCAAAGGTATATGTAAATATTGTATTCCCCATTTTTTTAATACATCTCCAATGACCTTTCTAGACTTCTTTAACGTATGATAATTGTTCACTCCCCTTACTAGTTTTGTTGGTTCCTTCTTTGCAGGTTGGTAGTGTGGAATCCACTAACCCAATTGAACATATTCCTAATATGTCAAGACCCATTAGGTCCTATTGCATGACCATTTACTTGGTGGAGTGCGAAGGGAAGGTTTTTGTTGTGAAGAAATTCTCCGATGACACCAAATTTCATACACCAACTATAAACTTTCTTATTTTTGCGGTGGAAGAAAACTGCACCATCCCTCAGTTGGTGAAGGTGGATAATTTAAATGATCATGTTTTGTTTGTGGCTAACCTCAACATAGAATGTCTTGATGCGAAGTATTGTCCAAAGTTCCAGCGTGGCAGCGTGTACTTCACTTGCAACTCTGAAAATTCCTTCACTACTGAAGTAGGAGTGTTTTCAATTTCAGATAGAACTATAGATAAGATTCCTCTCACTAATCCTCCGATGCAATCTCCAACTTCAATTTGGATGATGCCTAGGTTTTCATTTGAATGTGATTGTGAAGTGTGCATCTCTGCACCGTGGTTTAGGCCTAGGGTGTTGAGGAAAAAACATATAAGTAAAACTAGTGTTGCATGAGTAGTGTTTGGATCTTCTGGTAGAGTGATCTTCACAAAGTTATAATACATTTTTACTTGCATGTTCTATTTTACTAGCAAATAATCTTACAATATTTTGTTCACTTATAAATTTGTTGAGTTCATTACATGGTTTAAAATACGAACGTGAATTCGTGATGGGAGCGAACAATTAGTAGTTCAAGATGCGAATAAAAGGTATAAAACTAGTCTTAGATACATTATAAGTAAGGATGTCAAATGGATCAATTAACTCAATATCCATCCAATCTATCCACAATGAATTACATCCAACTATAAAATGAAAATTAAATGGATAGATAATAATGACCCATCCACTAAGGTTATTGGATAGATAATGACTCGTCCATAATTTTTTGAAATTTATTTGACTCGTTAACATAAACAAATGGATTGTTGATCATAAATTATGGGTTAAACAAATTAAATAGGTAATAAAATTTTAAAATAATTCCTCGTGAGTTTGTGCAATTTTTTTTAAAGTGTCTCTCTCTCTATTTCTCCTCTATCCTACAGTTGCATCTAGCACAGTGATTGCACGGAATATTTTGTTAGTCCGTAGAAGGAAAAATATCATGATCATTGGTTGGAAAAAAATTATAAAACATATTCAATCATTAATGAAATTGGAGTGTATTTTATATTTGTTATTATACGCAATGAAAAAAATTATTCTTATATCCTAAAAATAATATTTTTATTCTTATTATTAATCTCCTTTCGATCGAGTTTGCGTCATTCCTGGTTTAGATGGAGACTCGACGCAGGAAGCAGCACCATTCACCAATGCGACAACGAATCTCGCCGCCTCGGCGGCCTCATCGAGTTGTCCTGGATTCTCCGATACGAACAACGGGAGTACAGGCTACACGCACTTCTTTGCCGCCTTCTCCTCCTCCATCACCACCACCTCCTCCATCGCCTTCGCAGGTCGGATCTCTGGAGCGCTCACCAGAGAATTCACCTGCTCCGGAGCAACAACCGGCGGTCACACAGGAGTAATGGCGCCATATGATGCGCAGCATTGGCAACATCCAGCAGCGGAATGAACATCTACAAGATTAGTTGGATTTCTACCGCCGCGAGCAACAAGATGATGGAAGCAGAGAAGCGGATTCCGTAGCTGAGTTCCGTCTGTTCTCGGAGGACGTTGAGAGTGTGGCGATTCCAGATAATATGAAAACATTAGTTTTGGATTCTTACAGTGGAGATTCTGATCCGAAGGATCATGTTCTGTATTTTAACACGAAGATGGTGATAATTGCGGCATCAGATGCGGTGAAGTGCAGGATGTTTCCATCGACGTTCAAATCGACGGCGATGGCATGGTTCACAACTTTGCCGCGCGGATCGATTTTGAATTTCAGGGACTTTTCATCCAAGTTTCTAGTGCAATTCTCGGCGAATAAGAATCAGCCGGTGACGATCAATGACCTATACAACATTCGCCAACAAGAAGGAGAGTCGCTGAAGGAGTACATGGCAAGGTACAACGCTGCATCGGTCAAGGTAGAGGACGAGGAACCTCGAGCTTGTGCTCTAGCATTCAAGAATGTTTTGTTACCGGGAGGGTTGAACAGCAAGTTGACACGCAAGCCGGCACGTTCGATGGAAGAGATGCGTGCTCACGCCAGCACTTATATTCTAGACGAGGAAGACGATGCTTTCAAAAGAAAGCGTGCGAAACTGGAAAAAGGCGACACGTCACCCAAGCGCGCGAAAAAAGATAAGAATGGCGAAGATAAGGGGGATGGTAAGCAGCAAAGGCAAGATAAAGGAAAAGCGGTATTAAAGCCGATCAAGGAGCAATTATATCCACGGCGTGATGATTATGAACAACGCCGGCCTTGGCAATCTAAGTCTCATCGCCAGCGGGAGGAGGCTGACATGGTGATGAACACAGGTTTAACGGATATGCTCCGCGAAGCGAGGGACGCACATCTAGTGGATGAGCCAGAGGCCCCAAAGTATCAACCACGGGACGCCAACTCCAAGAAGTGGTGTGAATACCATCGGTCTGTCGGGCACAACACGGACGACTGCTGGACTTTGCAGCGGGAGATTGATAAGTTGATTCGGGCGGGATATCAAGGAAATCGCCAAGGCCAGTGGCGCAACAACGGCGATTCCAACAAAACGCATAAGCGCGAGGAGGAGCGAACGGACACTAAGGGCAAGAAAAAGCAAGAATCAGCGGCTATCGCCACAAAAGGGGCAGATGACACGTTCGCTCAACACTCAGGACCGCCCGTCGGGACCATAAACACCATCGCTGGAGGATTTGGCGGTGGTGGCGACACCCATGCGGCGCGGAAACGCCATGTTCGTGCAGTTAATTCCGTTCATGAAGTTGCTTTTGGATTCGTGCACCCTGACATAACAATCTCGATGGCAGACTTTGAGGGGATAAAACCTCACAAGGATGATCCGATAGTAGTGCAATTAAGGTTGAATAGTTTCAACGTTAGAAGGGTACTCCTGGATCAGGGTAGTTCGGCTGATATTATCTATGGTGACGCATTTGACAAGTTGGGACTGACTGACAATGATCTGACTCCATATGCCGGAACCTTGGTAGGTTTTGCAGGTGATCAAGTAATGGTGCGAGGATTCATTGATCTAGACACAATATTCAGGGAAGATGAGTGTGCCAGGGTTTTGAAGGTAAGGTATCTGGTTCTCCAGGTGGTGGCATCTTACAATGTCATCATTGGGCGAAATACATTGAATCGCCTCTGTGCTGTAATTTCAACAGCCCACTTGGCAGTCAAGTATCCACTAAGCAACGGAAAGGTTGGCAAGCTGAAGGTTGACCAGAAGATGGCGAGGGAATGTTATAATAATTGCCTCAACTTGTATGGCAAGAAGAGTGCGTTGGTCGGACATAGATGTTATGAAATTGAAACTTCGGATGAAAATCTTGACCCACGTGGCGAGGGGCGAGTGAACAGGCTCACGCCAATTGAGAAGACAAAGGCGCTAAAGTTTGGCGATCGCACTTTGAAGATTGGGACCAAATTGACAGACGAGCAGGAGACGCGCCTGACAAAGTTGCTAGGTAAGAACTTAGATTTGTTTGCTTGGAGTTGCAAGGACATGCCCGGAATTGATCCAAACTTCATCTGCCATCGATTAGCATTGAATCCAAGTGTCAAGCCAGTTTCACAACTTAGGCGGCGCTTGGGTGGAGACAAGGGGAAAGCGGTACAACAGGAAGTTGACAAGCTGTTGGCGGCAGAATTCATCAGGGAAGTGAAATATCCGACGTGGTTGGCGAATGTCGTGATGGTGAAGAAGGCGAACGGGAAATGGCGGATGTGCGTGGATTACACAGACTTAAACAAGGCATGCCCAAAGGATTCGTATCCCCTTCCCAGCATTGATGGTCTCGTTGATGGTGCCTCGGGCAACGAACTGCTTAGCCTGATGGATGCTTATTCTGGTTATCATCAAATCCGCATGCACCCGGCAGACGAAGACAAAACGGCCTTCATGACCGCCAGAGTCAACTATTGTTATCGCACCATGCCGTTTGGATTAAAGAATGCTGGGGCGACCTACCAAAGATTGATGGATAGGGTTTTTGCTGGACAGGTGGGAAGGAACATGGAAGTTTATGTTGACGATATGATCGTTAAATCAGTACGTGGTTTGGACCATCATCAAGATCTGGAAGAAGCATTTGGCGAGATAAGGAAGCACAATATGCGCCTCAACCCGGAGAAATGCTCTTTTGGTGTTCAGGGTGGCAAGTTTTTAGGATTCATGATCACATCCAGAGGAATAGAGATAAACCCAGACAAATGCAAGGCGATTCAGCAGATGAAGAGCCCCTCTAATGTGAAAGAAGTCCAACGTTTAACAGGACGAATAGCAGCTTTATCTCGATTTCTTCCTAAGTCTGGTGATAGATCCTTTCCTTTTTTCAAGTGTCTTCGAAAAAATGTTGCATTTGAGTGGACGGCGGAGTGTGAAGAAGCTTTTGTTCGCCTCAAGGAACTCCTGTCGTCACCGCCAATCTTGTCAAAACCAATACAGGGACACCCGCTGCACTTGTATTTTGCTGTGAGTGATAGTGCTCTGAGTTCTGTGATACTGCAGGAGATAGATGGCGAGCATCAGATTGTTTATTTTGTTAGCCACACACTGCAGGGCGCAGAGGTCAGATACCAGAAAATCGAGAAGGCGGCGCTGGCGGTCCTTGTCACCGCCCGGCGGTTGAGACCCTATTTTCAGAGTTTTCCAGTGAAGGTGCGGACGGATTTGCCTCTGAGACAAGTGTTACAAAAACCGGATTTGTCAGGAAGATTGTTCGCCTGGTCGGTTGAATTATCTGAATATGGGTTACAATATGATAAGCGAGGCACAGTTGGCGCACAGTCACTTGCTGATTTTGTGGTCGAGTTGACCCCAGACCGGTTTGAAAAAGTGGACACTCAGTGGACTCTCTTTGTAGATGGATCCTCCAGTAGCAGTGGCAGTGGAGCGGGAGTAACGTTGGAAGGACCAGGAGATCTAGTATTGGAGCAATCGCTGAAATTTGAGTTCAAGGCAACAAACAACCAGGCAGAATATGAAGCTCTCATCGCCGGGTTGAAGTTGGCGCGTGAAGTAAAGATCGGAAGTTTGTTGATAAGAACGGACTCGTAGTTGGTAGAGAATCAAGTAAAGGGAACTTTCCAGGTCAAAGATCTCAATCTGATCAAGTACCTTGAGCGAGTGCGATATTTGATGGCACTTTTTCAAGAAGTTGTAGTAGAGTATGTTCCTCGTGCAGAAAACCAGCGGGCGGACGCATTGGCCAAATTGGCGAGCACGCGTGTAACACCCCGATTTCGGTGGCGTCACTTTAGTAACCAAAAGTAAACTTAATGCGGAAAAACGTGAAATATTTTTTTTTTTGATAATAACTAAGACAAGACTGAATTAAATAAAACCCAAAAGCGAAAAGCAATATAACTAATATACAATATATAAACAGCCCCCGCTGTAAGTAACAACCTCGTCACGAGTAACCTCCAGTGACGGAAAGAAAAGTGCAACGCCCGTAGGCAATATATACAAACCAAATGAAAAGGGTGAAGTGCCCGCAACACCATCCCTCGAAACTGAGAATCAGCTGACCCAATGGCCTGAAAATAAGACCTCCTAAGTCCAACCAACTCTCTGTGATTCCCGTAAGGAAACCACACAAAAAGCTATAGGCGGATCTACCCTGTCCCCTAAGTAACAAATGAAGCAAGACTGTTAGAGCTAAAACTCTACTCCTACACTAATCCTAACTCGAGGAGCTCATACCAACACTCAAAACTATGTGCTAGCATGATCGTCGTCTGAATCAGAATCCAAAACGACCAAGTCTACCAGCCCTATCCGTCCTCCCCTCGCAACCGCAGTGCGCTCCGATGCTGGACTCACGGGCTTAGGGCCCGAACCCTGATCATCAATGATCGCAACAGAGGGTGCACTAGACCCTGCCGAAGGCACTCCCACTGGAATCTCCTCTGAGGGATCCTCCTCCTCTGAAGATGACGGTGGCGGCGGTGCTCCTCCGAATCCTGGTCCGCAGTGAACGCCCGGTGGCAAGTTGAAGCTGATAGAGCATCGCCTCAACACTCCTGACCTCAAGAGTCCTCCACTGTCCACGTGGTCCTCCATGATGCGCCCCGAATACGTCGCTCGGTGGCTCGCGGGGTCAACCACCCGCGACCCGGGGTCGTCCTGATCTATCATCTCGTACCTAATCCCCCCCGAAGGGTGGACCATGGTGAACCAGCCCGCAATATTCATCTGACAAAAGGCGTTGTCCGCCAAAGCACACACAGAAGACGCGAGGGTCAACTCTAAAGAACTATGTAGATAATAAACCCAATAGGTACAAATAATAGATAGCCACTTAGGCTTATAGCTAAAGATGTCATTCCTAGGGTTGCATGTTCCACAATAACATAAACACAATAATAGCAGACAGCATGTTCCAAATAGGTTTAACAATTACCAATCACACTCAACAACTAAATTAGTATGCATGTTGCATGATATGTATGCAGGTTAACCCAGTCAACCACATGCATTCCGGAAAGGGATGGACATCAAACGGATCAGCCCTAACACCAGCCACGGTGGAGCCATTTCGGCCCGCGTGCCTCTTACTCCAACAGGGGTAGTCAGATCAGCAGTAAACCCGTAGGTCTGCCATTTCGGTCTGCTACAAGAGACGTCTACAAACGCTCTTTCACGGCATTCCGGGTCTTATGACCATTTTGGAAACCGACGAGGTCCAGAGTACGTCCTGTGTTAATACCTCATTAATGTTGCATGTATGCAAAATGATTAGTCAAACAACGTCTCCGTCCTCACTCGACACGTCGCCACGTGTTCTAGGGAAGTTAAAGTCTCTAAAAGCTTACCCTAAGGTAAAGTCGATTCTGCGACCAAAAGACACACTTCATAACGACACATAGCTGCTCCAACAGCACCACAACAAACGCTGCTCCAACAGCACAATAACAAACGCTGCTCCAACAGCACAACAATAAACTCAACACTTGGATCCGACGACACTCCTCGTTTTTCCAAAACTATGATTTGACTTCCAATGCCTTCCTTCGAGGTTGTTATCATTACTTAAAGATTTTGAGGTTATTTAAGGTCTTATGAATTTTCTTTATAAAATAGATTCCATTTTGTCTTATCGCAAGTCTTATACATTTTCAGGATCTCCCAATCCCAAGTCGCTTCCAGAGGATGTCTCGATCCACTAAACAAAATTAAGGCCCGAACCTCGTTCGTCCTATCCAACTTTCTCAAAACTCTCAAAATAAAATCGGCATGACCTGCCCGCTATTCTCACCATTCAGAATCTCAGATTCCAGTACAGAGCATATTTAAATCATCACAATCAACAACATGTCATATATCAATAAATCGCATCATAAACACTTAGCACTTAGCATATAAAGCATGCACCACACATCCTAGATTACCCACATAGCACATAGCATGTAAGACAATCTCAAAAACATTCAGTAGATGAATCATCTACATTGTCAGCCGAAGCCTCAGAAAACATTTTCCAATCACACACAATTCCAGTGCATAAACAGTAAACAATGTCGAAACATCGACCCTAAGCATTAACTAGAGATTCAGTGAGAAGCCCTCACCTGAAAGTTCTCCAGAATGATCAACTAGTGCTTCCTCGCTCTCAAAGTGTTGGTCCTCGGGGAAATCCTCAAAAGCACCTTTACAATAAAATCACAGAATACTATCAGAATCTATCGGAAACTAAGCTATCGATACTTACTAAGGTTACTCGAAGTAATCTATACCCTAAGGTACGATAAACTAGCGCGAAAGACAAGTTTTCGGAAAAGGAAATTTTCCTCCTCCCCCCCTAATAGGGCTCGGCCACTTTGTGCAATTATGGGGCTCGATTTTTCTTCGATCAAACTTGGTTCCTATGCTTTCATAAGCCGTAACTAAGGGTATTCTGAACTCGGAAAAATTATCGGATCAAAAACTGTCGCAGGGGTATTTTGGTCATGATTTTTAACTTAGGATTTTTCAAAACTGAAATCCCAAAAATAAAATTTTGCAGGGACGTCACCAACGACGTTTATGACAACTAATCCTACTAGCACTAAGCTAAGGCGATAGTTTTCAGCCTAAAGGTTGAAGCTTTACACCAAAAACTCCAAAAATGGGTATTTTAGGCTCAAATTGATTCCGGCGGAATTCCGGCGACATAACGGAAAATCTAACCCGGCAGAAGTGATCTTGGGCGCATAAGGAAGAGGTTTAGAATCAGAAATGAAAGATTCAGGATAGTTTTGCAAAAACCCATAAACTATCCGCTCAGAAAACTCTACAGAAAAGCTATGGAAAAAGCGATCAGAGGTAAGGATTAGCGACTATACCTCGAAGCCTTGAAGTAGCAACTTATTGATCGACGATCAAGCAAACGATGAAGAAAAACTCTTCTTCCTTCTTCCTTGTTCTTGGCCGCGGTTTTGGGAGAGAAAATGGAGGAGAATTTGTGTTTTTCTTCCTTTCTTTGCTATATATAAAGGTTGGAAATTCGCGGGAAAATGAAAGTTTCGCGAATCTGATTTTTCCGACTTCATTCTCCATGAATTAATAGATATGTTTTGGCAAAAGAGTTCCAAAACTATAAAGAGGTCTCCTTGTATTTTTGGCAACTAAAGCATAGTCGGTATAAAACTATTTTACCCGATAAGTTGCTTTTTGCATCGAATGTCGGAATGGAAAACTTCCTTCGGAAGAAAGATTGAAATCATCAAGAGAAATGGGTGTATGCGTGTGGAATATTCATTTGAAGCTCTGAATAGAAAAAGTCTTCATTGTCGAGAAATTCTAGGGTTTTGAAATACCAGGGATTCGGTTTCGGCAAACTTCCGATGATTGGAATCGGACGTTCGTAGATCCTAGAGTTTCGCCTCGAAACGATTGTGATATATGGAAAAAGAGAAGTTCTAACATTTCTCTGAAGATTTTTGGAATTAACTGCCATCGTGCCTAAAAGTGAAAATTAGCTATATACTAGGGTTTCTGACCTAGGTTTAAGCGTAAAACGTTCGTGCTATAACTTTTATCGATCATAATGCAATCCTTGAACTTTTCCTGAACTTTCTCCTTCATAAATATATTTCATTTAATAAACTTTCGTTCAGGTTTCCCTTCAAATTACATCAACCCTAATCATGAATAAGAAGTTTATTCACTTAGCATAAACTTAAAAACTCGGGCCTTACAACGCGGAAGCTCGGCAACAACAAAAGTGTGATTCAGGAAACGCTGGCGTGCCCCAGCATTGAAGGCGAGCTCATGGCATGTGTGAACAGAGGGGCGACGTGGATGGGATCCATATTATCCATCTTGGCGGGGGACCCGGCGGAAGTGGAGCAATGCACGAAAGAGCAACGGCGAGAGGCGAGCCACTATACTCTCATTGACGGACACTTGTATCGCCGTGGTTTTTCGACGCCATTGCTAAAATGCGTACCGCCGGAAAAATACGAGGCTATAATGTCTGAGGTGCATGAAGGAGTGTGTGCAAGCCACATTGGGGGGAGATCTTTGGCTTGCAAGGTGTTAAGGGCGGGATTCTACTGGCCCACCCTCAGGAAAGATTGTATGGACTTTGTGAAGCGGTGCAAAAAATGTCAAGTGTTTGCTGATTTGTCTAAGGCACCGCCAAAAGAGCTGGTAACGATGAGCGCCCCATGGCCTTTCGCCATGTGGGGTGTGGATTTGGTAGGACCTTTTCCGATCGCCAGGTCGCAAATGAAGTTTATATTAGTGGCGGTGGACTATTTCACTAAATGGATCGAAGCCGAGCCCCTGGCCAAAATAACCTCTGCAAAAATAGTCAACTTTTACTGGAAGCGTATTGTTTGTAGGTTCGGGATCCCAAGGGCGATCGTATCCGACAACGGGACCCAGTTTTCAAGCAAGCAAACAAGGGAATTTTGCGAGGAAATGGGCATACAGATGAGGTTCGCCTCTGTGGAGCATCCGCAAACGAACGGACAGGTAGAATCTGCAAACAGGGTGATTCTGCGTGGATTAAGGCGACGGCTTGAGGAAGCTAAGGGAGCCTGGCTGGATGAACTCCCAGTGGTGCTATGGTCGTACAACACCACTGTGCAATCTACTACAAGAGAAACCCCCTTTAGAATGACCTATGGGGTAGATGCCATGTTGCCGGTGGAGATTGACAATTTCACATGGCGAACCCAGCCAGATTTTGAAGGGGAGAATCAAGCCAATATGGCGATGGAGTTGGATCTTCTGTCTGAAACGCGTGACGAGGCGCACATTCGAGAAACGGCGATGAAGCAGCACGTGGCCGCCAAGTACAATAGCAGGGTTCGCGTCCGAGACATGCGAGTTGGTGATCTGGTCCTCAAGTGGCGATCAGGAGCCCCGGGAAACAAGCTGACTCCGAACTGGGAAGGGTCTTACCGCATCGTCAAAGTTCTCGGTACAGGGGCCTATCACTTGGAAGAGCTTGATGGAAGGCGGCTACCCAGGTCATTCAACGGTTTGAGTCTGCGTTATTATTACAGCTGATCAGGAGCAAGAAGGCCGGAAAGGGGAGGAGCTTCAAGGAAGAACTTTTGATAAGCAAAGTGAATTCGCCAAAGTTAGATATCTTCAATTTCTCTAAGAAATATCTCCAAACTCTCCATTGTAACAAAAGCGTGCTCTTTTTCTCCGAAAGGAGTTTTTTAACGAGACGCTCCATTAATAAAACGAAAATTCATGAAATTCGTGTCCAAAAATCCCAGGGATTCCCTGACGATCGGAATTACCGATCGATATAAAGAATTACGGCGATCACTAGGTGGGACGAGCTTGATCCCCAAAGGGGCTTGCTGGAACCCTAAAGGTGGCGATGATTTCACAAATGGCCTTTGACGCCTGGGAATCACCCCCCGGAAAGTCTGATGTGATCGCCGGTCTCGTAAACAGTGTGCTGGGTAAGCCTCGCCAGAATACGACGAGCGCCATTAACTAGGCAAAAGTCTTGGGACCCCCAAATGGTCATTGGGACCTAAGCATTGTAAGCCCCAAGCGGGCAAAGCCCCGGGCGAAGCCCTCAAGAATGGAGGCCGTTTATCCCTTTGTGGAAAACGTTTAAAGTCTTGACGGAGAAATACCAAGCAACAAGCCCTAGTTAAAATTAACGCACAGAATCGTTAGGCGTAATTCAATCACATGACGCGTGAAAAATAGCGCAAGATATAAGGTCGGCGAATGAATAAGGTGGAAGGCGAGTGCTTGGTCACTCAGGATGTTGAGTATTTTATTACTCCGGGGCGTTGGGGCGTTTAGCTATGAAATTCATGCTTAAATTTAAAACAATAAGAATGCGGCGATTTACAAAGTGGCGACCAAAAGATTTACGGCGAAAGCAACCATTCAACAAAATGTACAAAGTGTCCAAAGGCGATATAAAAACAATGGCGAAATGTTGCTTATATATAGAAACGAAAGGAAAGTGCATTACCGAGGGCGGTAAAGGCTAAGTAAAAACTAAAATTACATTATTCATTATTTCTTCCTTCTTCTTCTTCTTCTTCTTCAGTTGCAGTCCAGAGGTTTTGATCAATCAGGGGAGGATCATCAGGACCAACCAATCCTTCAGCAGTGATTTCTTTCATCACTCCCATGGCGCTAAAATCAAGATTCGGGAACAAGTGTTGAGCCTGGTCCTTGGCGAGGTAGAAGCCCCGTTCGCGGCTGTCATAGGCAATGTCGGCGGCTTGTTCCCTCGCCTCAGTGGCTTTGGCTTTCTCCACTGATAGCTCGCCCTCTAGCTTTTTGATCCTTGCAAGATGGGAAGTAATCTCAGCATCTTTTGCGACGAGGGTTGCCCCATGAGCCTCGTTCGCCTTCTTGATCTCTTCGGAAGTAGCCCGCATCGCCTCCAGATCTGCCTTCACCAAAGCCAAAGACTCAGCAGACTTTTTCTCCTGCTCCGCCAGCGTCTTTTTTGCTAACTCCAGTTCAGCGCTCAATGTTTCAAGCTCTGACTCCTTGGCAGCCAGCGCCTTGCCTTTGGCGACCAAGTCCTTCTTTACTTGATCTTTTTCTTTTCTACAAGCTTGGAGGCTTGAATCAAGGTCGTCCGCTTCCTCCTTCATCAGCTTCAGGTGGTCTTCCAGCTCGCTGATCTTCATTCCCGCCGCGCCAATCAACTTGTCGGCATCGACTTTGTCTTTTCCCGCCCACCAGTTTGTCGAAGCGCTTTTCCCAAGCAGCAACGGCTTCTTGATGCTGAGCACTCTCAGCTTTCAACCGTTCAGCTTCAACGGCTGTGGAGTTGAATTTGTCAAACGCGTGGGCGAAGATGCACCCAGCGCGTAGAAGACAGGCAAGGGTTTCCTCCTTGGTCTCTTTGATGCCTCGGCTCAACTCTTCTTTTTCTATGGCGTCGCGGTTGAGGCCAGTGAGCAAGAACTCTGAGGGCTCAATAGCATTGGGTAGCATGTTGAAGTGGCTGGAAGAACCACCTCTGTTACCAGGAGCTTGCTCAATTTGGGCTGCCTCGGAAGTAGTGGCGGCACCGGGCGAGGGTCTTTCTTCTTGGCGAGGTGGAGGAGACAAGGAATGCTCATCGTTTGTGGGAGGCGGGCTAGGAGGTGTGACTTGGCGCGGGGGAGACTTGGGGTTTTCTTTTTCTGATTCCTTTTCTTTCTCCCCGGCGGCAGCATTGGAGCATGTGGCGGCGGCTTCGGCGTTTGTGCCGGCAGTTGATGGCTGGTCAGCAGTTGTTGTTGTGGCGCCTATAGTGGCAGACTTGGCGGCGGCACCGGTGGCTGTACCAACGACAGCAGAATCGAGGGTCGTGACAGTGATAGGCTCAGTGGCCGCGGCGGCGGTGGCTTCAGCGGTAGGGAGTTGGCTCGTCCCGTCATTTAGAGGCTCGGAGCTTGCAATAGCGGCGGTGGAGGCAGCTTTCTTGCCTTTGGCCACGGCGGCGGCGGTGGGTTGAGCGCCGGGGTTGGAGGAGCTGGCGGAGGAGCCTTTGACTAACCTCCTCCTCTTGGGGGCCTGAGCGCCCTCGGCTTGGTTCTCAGCACCGCCCCGTTTCTTCCCGTCGCCTTCAGTGTTGAACTTCGGGGAAAAGCGGGCCATTTTCCCTTCACGGGCTTTCAAAAGCTCGGCGTTGGTGAAATTCATATCTTCTGCAACAATAAACAAAAAAGAGAGGGTAAGTAGCAACATAAGGGGTGAGAGGAGAAATGGCGATGGTGAAAATAAATTGTGACCTAAGTATTTGGGTGTCCTCGAGAGGCGAGCGCCATCAAGGACTGTCGAGCAGTCAAGGATAGGAAGTGGGGCGAGGAGATTCAAAAGGGCTTTGTCATTGAGAGACAAAGATTCTTCGGAAGGGTCGGCAATCCCATTGGGCTTTTCCGTCCAGTAAAGGGGAAAAAGGGCAGCCCCGTCCCTAAGGGTGAAAGCCTCGGGGTAGGCGGGGTGAACCGCCACGCGGAAATATCGCCGGGCGAAGGAAGACTTCGCGTTACTCTTATGAGGGTTCAGGCACTTGCGACCGGCTCGGGCCTTTAGGGAGATCCATCCTTTGTTTTTGATGGACTTGGGGTCAACATCGTAGAGGTAGAAGAAGCTGGTGGGAGATGGGGCGGTGCCAACAGCGGCGCACAAAATCTCGAAGCACCGGATGAAGGCCCAGGCATTGGGATGGAGTTGGCAAGGAGCCGCATTGATATCGCGGAGGACGGTTTGAACGAAGGGCGAGAAAGGTAGCCTGATTCCAAGATCGCCAAACATATACTCATAAACAAAGAAAAAGTGAGATCTCTTTACGTCGCCATTGATCTTATGAAGCCAGGGGCGGTCATCAGTACTGCAGGGCCAAATCCTAAGTTTGGCGTTAAATTCGTCATCGTCGGATAAACTACCAAGGCTGCTCACGAATTCCACGATAAGATCACTATCCTGGAAAACAGAGGGTTGGTCTATAGCTTCGGGGGTGGGTGCTCTTTGGACTGGAAGGGGTAAAGTCGCGAAGGTTTTCAGTCGGTAAGAAGGGATCTCCGGGACCTCTAAACGGAGGCCGCCGGCTGCGGTAGAGACGGGGTCGCTCCCAGAAGAAGAGGAGGTGTGATTAGGGGAGTTAGGGTTTGAAGCCATCTTTAGCAATGCAATGAGGAAAGGGAAAAAACGAGTAGAGATAAGATGCAGAGATAAGGAAACAGGGACTCACCGGGCAAGGATGTGAAGAGTGGGTAGCGGAAAGGGTGGAAAACAACGGCACCGGAGCGGAAGTTGGAGATGGGAGCTTGATAAGTGATTAAGGAAGTAAAGAGAGGTCTCGGAAAGGGATGATTGTAGGGGAGAAGGGTTTTTATAGGCAAAGGGGGGAAGCTGGAAGGGTGACGCGTGTTGGACGCGTGTGGAAGGTTGGAAGTCATGATGGTTTTTGGGAAGTGGGTCGCGTGTGATGGGGAGTTACTGCGCATGATGGGACATTTAAGAGGAGTGAGGTGACGGTTGCGAAGAAAGGGGAAAACTGACGTAACTGACGTATCACATGGGGCAGTTAGAGATTTGAAAGGTTTTCGAAATAAGGGAAAGCGTGAAAGGCCCCGCCACCATGAGAACTAAATGCCATCGCCTAACAAATGGTGTCGCCAATGGAATTTAATCGCCCGCCAAGGGCATCGCCATCTGGCACTTGGATGATCAATGCGTGACTAACACCTGTTACCTAGCCCGCCGGTACAAAGCGCTCGTTCCCGCCACCAGTGGACTTGTGGACTTGATGGGTTGGTTCGCTCGCCAAAACCAGTGGACTGGGTGACTAAAGATGCTTGTTTCCTTTTGCTTACGTCATGTTGGCAACGTAGTTTTCTTCTTTTTTCTCAAGCCATGTTGGCAGCTTAGATTCCAGTGTACCATGGGATGCATGTAAAAACATTTAAAAGACACACTTAGCTCTCATACTTCGAGCTCGGTGTCTTGTGGACTTGTGGACTAGGCGAGCCCCTAGAGGGGCAAAGCCCAGGGTTTGGCTCGCCAAAGAGCGAGAGCTTGGCCTTAAGTTGGGCCCCAACTCCGGAGGCCCAACTAGCCCGATAGGTAGTACCCAAGCCCTATAAATAGGATATAGTTACCAATTGTAAGGGACTTTTGCTCATTGGATGAAATGACACATGAAATTCAGCAATCTCTCTCTCATTCTCATTCTCTCTCTAGCACTTTCTTCCACTATCTAGGTACTATCCCTTCCTTCAATGTCCATTCCTAGAACACTTTCATTACTAAAATTTATACTATTTTTCAAGCACATACATATGTAAGATCAAGTTTTGATCTAGTAGTACAACTCTATGTTTTGATGATTACAAGTTAACCTTTTGATATGAACAATTGTGGTACTCTAACGTGTTTTTCTGAGTGTGCTATTTACAGGCTCTGACCTCAACTCAATCTCACACAAATCAGAAGCACTGTGTATAAAGAGCAACCCAAGCAACGCTTTCGCATTCACCATGTTCAGTATGAACAGTGGAAAAGCTTCAGAAGTTCTGAAGTTATACAAACTCTGATGTGGACTCAGTCACTAGAAGCTCTGAAGATCCAGAAAGTCTGATAACCAAGAAACACTGAAGGCTCAGATATTCTGATGGTGTAGAAGACTCTGAAGATCCAGAAGCTGATTAGTGGAGACTCTGATGTCCAGAAGCAAGATACTCTGAAGACCATGTTCTTCCCTCTGAGTTCAGAATCAGAAGAAACAATGGTCAGAGGATCTGGGCTTTCCCTCTGACTCTGATCAACCGGCTTCACAAGTTCCAATATGAAGCATTCCCCTGATCAGAAGTCTCCTAGGTTTAAAGGTCAAGTCGCTATCCAAGTACAAAAGCTACGGTACCTTCCTGACGACCTACCTAACGTTCTCAGCCACAACAGAAGCTGGATTTTCCAGAACTGCCCTCCAACGGTAGCATTTCCCATGCATCGCTCAACCCTAATCCTTGGAGTATATAAAGAGGCTGAAGACTGAAAGAAACGGCTAGAAGCATTCACATACGCAAGACATATTCAAAATCTTCTAAGTTTTCTTTCATCTGAAATTCATTGAGTTTACTATTAGCTTTTTAGAAGCAAATCTCTTGTAAACAATTCTTTGATAAACAGTTTGTTTAGTTCCTTTAGGAGATCAAGGTTGATCGGATCCTAGAGAAGACTAAGAGAGTGAATCTTAGTGTGAGCTAAGTCAGTGTAATTGTTAGTCACTTGTAGGTTTCAAGTGCAGTTGTAACTCTTACCTGATTAGTGGATTGCCTTCATTCTAAGAAGGAAGAAATCACCTTAACGGGTGGACTGGAGTAGCTTGAGTGATTTATCAAGTGAACCAGGATAAAATCCTTGTGTGCTTTTCTATCTCTTATCTTTAGCACTTAAGTTCTCGAAAGATTTGTCAAAATCTTTAAGGTGGAAGTTTTATACTGAAAACGTTATTCAAACCCCCCCTTTCTACCGTTTTTCATACCTTCAATTGGTATCAGAGCGCAAGTTCTGATTACCACACCTAACAGTGTTCAGTGATCCGGGCCGGTGTGAAAAACAATGGCTGCCACCACCAGTGAAACTCAAAGAGATGGTTACAATGCAAAGCCTCCTATGTTCGACGGTCAAAGGTTCGAATATTGGAAAGATAGACTGGAAAGTTTCTTTCTGGGTTTCGATGCAGATCTCTGGGATATTATTGTGGATGGCTACGAGCGTCCAGTTGATGCAGATGGCAAGAAGATCCCAAGGTCAGAGATGACTGCAGATCAAAAGAAGCTGTACTCACAACATCACAAAGCAAGAGCAATTCTTCTAAGTGCTATTTCCTATGAAGAGTACCAGAAGATTACAGATCGTGAGTTTGCGAAAGGCATTTTCGAATCTCTGAAGATGTCTCATGAAGGAAACAAGAAAGTTAAAGAATCAAAGGCATTGTCTTTGATCCAAAAGTATGAATCCTTCATCATGGAGCCAAATGAGTCCATTGAAGAAATGTTCTCCAGATTTCAGTTGCTTGTAGCTGGCATACGACCTCTCAACAAGAGCTACACAACAAAAGATCATGTCATAAGGGTCATCAGGTGTCTTCCTGAAAGTTGGATGCCTTTGGTGACTTCAATAGAGCTCACGAGAGACGTTGAGAATATGAGTTTAGAAGAACTCATCAGCATTTTGAAATGCCATGAGCTGAAACGCTCAGAGATGCAAGATCTAAGGAAAAAGTCCATAGCCTTGAAATCTAAATCTGAAAAGGCTAAGGTTGAGAAGTCAAAAGCTCTTCAAGCTGAAGAAGAGGAATCTGAAGAAGCGTCAGAAGATTCTGATGAAGATGAGCTGACTCTGATCTCCAAGAGACTCAATCGCATCTGGAAGCACAGGCAGAGCAAATACAAAGGCTCTGGAAAGGCAAGAGGAAAGTCTGAATCCTCAGGTCAGAAGAAGTCCTCACTTAAGGAAGTCACATGCTTTGAGTGCAAAGAATCAGGGCACTACAAAAGTGACTGTCCAAAATTGAAGAAGGACAAGAAGCTAAAGAAGCACTTCAAGACAAAGAAGAGTCTGATGGTGACATTTGATGAATCAGAGTCAGAGGATGTTGACTCTGATGGTGAAGTCCAAGGACTCATGGCTATTGTCAAAGACAAGGAAGCAGAGTCAAAGGGAGTTGTTGACTCTGACTCAGAATCAGAAGGAAATCCTAACTCAGACGATGAAAATGAGGTATTCGCTTCTTTCTCTACCTCTGAACTGAAACATGCATTGTCTGATATTATGGATAAGTATAACTCCTTATTGTCTAAGCATAAGAAGCTGAAAAAGAACTTATCTGCTGTTTCCAAGACTCCTTCTGAACATGAGAAAATTATTTCTGATTTGAAAAATGATAATCATGCCTTGATCAATTCTAACTCTGTGCTTAAGAACCAGATTGCTAAGTTAGAAGAAATTGTTGCCTATGATGCCTCTGATTGTAGAAATGAATCTAAGTATGAAAAGTCTTTTCAAAGATTCCTAGCTAAAAGCGTGGATAGAAGCTTAATGGCTTCAATGATCTATGGCGTAAGCAGAAATGGAATGCATGGCATTGGCTATTCTAAACCAATTAGAAATGAGCCCTCTGTGTCTAAAGCTAAATCCTTGTATGAATGCTTTGTTCCCTCTGGTACCATATTGCCTGATCCTATACCTGCTAAAGTTGCTAAACACCCTCTTAAAAAGGGATCCTTCTCTATGACTAAATATCATGCAAATATTCCTTTAAAATATCATGTTGAGACACCCAAGGTGAACAGAACCTCTGGGGTAACTAACAAGAGAGGACCCAGAAAGTGGGTACCTAAGGACAAGATTATCTATGTTGCAGATATCCTTGATAGCTCCACTGAAACACCAATCATGGTATCTGGACAGTGGATGCTCGCGTCACATGACGGGAGAAAGGCGTATGTTCCGAGAGCTGAAACTTAAGCCTGGAGGCGAAGTTGGCTTTGGAGGAAATGAAAAGGGTAAAATTGTTGGTACTGGTACTATTTGTGTAGATAGTAGTCCATGCATTGATAATGTGTTATTGGTAGACGGCTTAACACATAACTTATTGTCTATAAGTCAATTAGCTGACAAGGGTTATGATGTTATATTCAATCAAAAGTCCTGCCGGGCTGTAAGTCAGATCGATGGCTCTGTTCTGTTTAACAGCAAGAGGAAGAACAACATCTATAAGATCAGATTATCTGAGTTGGAGGCTCAGAATGTGAAGTGCCTTCTGTCTGTTAATGAAGAGCAGTGGGTATGGCATAGACGGTTAGGGCATGCCAGTATGAGAAAGATTTCTCAGCTGAGCAAGCTAAACCTTGTCAGGGGCTTACCCAATCTGAAGTTCGCTTCAGACGCTCTTTGTGAAGCATGTCAGAAAGGCAAATTCACAAAAGTCCCTTTCAAGGCAATGAATGTTGTCTCAACCTCAAGGCCGTTGGAACTTCTGCATATCGACCTTTTTGGACCAGTGAAAACTGAGTCTATAGGTGGCAAGAGATATGGGATGGTTATCGTTGATGACTATAGCCGCTGGACATGGGTAAAGTTTCTAACCCGCAAGGATGAGTCTCATGCTGTGTTCTCTACCTTCATTGCTCAAGTGCAAAACGAGAAGGCTTGTAGGATTGTGCGTGTCAGAAGTGACCATGGTGGAGAGTTTGAGAATGACAAGTTTGAGAGTCTGTTTAATTCCTATGGAATTGCACATGATTTATCTTGTCCCAGAACTCCTCAACAAAATGGTGTTGTTGAGAGGAAGAACAGAACTCTTCAGGAGATGGCTAGAACCATGCTCCAAGAAATTGGCATGGCTAAGCATTTTTGGGCAGAGGCAGTAAATACAGCATGTTACATTCAGAACAGAATCTCTGTGAGACCAATTCTGAATAAGACTCCTTATGAATTGTGGAAGAACATAAAACCCAACATTTCTTATTTTCATCCTTTTGGCTGTGTTTGTTATGTTCTCAATACTAAGGATAGATTGCATAAATTTGATGCTAAGTCTTCTAAGTGTCTATTACTCGGTTACTCTGAGAGATCTAAAGGTTTTAGATTTTATAATACTGATGCTAAGACTATTGAAGAATCTATTCATGTTAGATTTGATGATAAGCTTGACTCTGACCAGTCAAAGCTAGTTGCAAAGTTTGCAGATTTAAGCATTAATGTTTCTGACAAAGGCAAAGCTCCAGAGGAAGCTGAGCCAGAGGAAGATGAACCAGAGGAAGAAGCTGGTCCCTCTAACTCACAAACTCTGAAGAAGAGCAGAATCACTGCAGCTCACCCTAAGGAATTGATTCTGGGCAACAAAGACGAACCGGTCAGAACCAGATCTGCCTTCAGACCCTCTGAAGAGACCTTGCTCAGTCTGAAAGGATTGGTGTCCTTAATTGAACCCAAGTCCATCGATGAAGCTCTTCAGGACAAGGATTGGATTCTGGCCATGGAAGAAGAATTGAATCAATTCTCCAAGAACGATGTTTGGAGCTTAGTGAAGAAGCCTGAGAGTGTCCATGTTATTGGAACAAAATGGGTATTCAGAAACAAGCTGAATGAGAAAGGAGATGTAGTCAGAAACAAGGCAAGGCTAGTTGCTCAAGGCTACAGCCAGCAGGAAGGAATAGACTACACTGAAACATTTGCTCCAGTAGCAAGACTGGAGGCAATCAGACTGTTGATCTCTTTCTCAGTAAATCACAACATAGTTCTACATCAGATGGATGTGAAGAGTGCCTTTCTAAATGGTTATATCTCAGAGGAAGTCTATGTTCATCAACCCCCAGGTTTTGAAGATGAGAAGAAACCAGACCATGTGTTCAAATTGAAGAAATCACTCTACGGTCTGAAGCAAGCTCCCAGAGCATGGTATGAGAGACTTAGCTCATTCCTTCTGGAGAATGAGTTTGTAAGGGGTAAAGTAGATACAACTCTTTTTTGCAAGACTTATAAAGATGATATCTTAATTTTGCAAATTTATGTTGATGATATTATATTTGGTTCTGCTAATCAATCTCTATGCAAAGAATTTTCTGAGATGATGCAGGTTGAATTTGAGATGAGTATGATGGGAGAATTAAAGTACTTTCTGGGAATACAAGTTGATCAAACACCAGAAGGAACATATATCCATCAGAGCAAGTACACTAAAGAACTTCTGAAGAAGTTCAATATGCTGGAATCTACAGTGGCCAAGACTCCAATGCATCCTACATGCATTCTGGAGAAAGAAGATAAAAGTGGTAAAGTATGTCAGAAGCTCTATCGTGGCATGATAGGTTCACTTCTATACTTAACTGCATCTAGGCCAGACATATTATTTAGCGTTCATTTATGTGCTCGTTTCCAATCATATCCAAGGGAAACCCACTTAACTGCTGTTAAGAGGATCCTAAGGTATCTGAAAGGCACCACTAACCTTGGCTTGATGTATAAGAAAACATCAGAGTATAAGCTTTCAGGTTATTGTGATGCTGATTATGCTGGAGATAGAACAGAGAGAAAAAGTACTTCTGGAAATTGTCAATTTCTGGGAAGCAATCTAGTCTCATGGGCAAGCAAGAGGCAATCAACCATTGCACTATCAACTGCAGAGGCAGAATATATCTCAGCAGCAATATGCAGCACTCAGATGCTCTGGATGAAACATCAGCTGGAGGATTATCAGATCCTTGAGAGCAATATCCCAATCTATTGTGATAACACTGCTGCAATCTCATTAAGTAAGAATCCTATCTTGCATTCAAGGGCAAAGCACATTGAGGTAAAGTATCACTTTATTAGAGATTATGTACAGAAGGGCGTACTTCTTCTGAAGTTTGTTGATACTGACCATCAATGGGCAGATATCTTTACAAAGCCCTTAGCTGAAGATAGATTTAATTTTATTCTGAAAAATCTAAACATGGACTTTTGTCCAGAGTGAAGATGGATCAGAACCTCTGACTATGATACTTCTTGATCAGAAGATGTCTAGTCCAGAAGGTAACTCAATCAGAGTGTGTGTACCCACTGGTACTGACTCTGAAGCTGAGACAGCAACACGTGCGTCAGTATTTCTGATGCATAGTTCCTTGTGCCCGTGTGACAGTCTGTTATGATTGCGTGTAGATGTGCTTCTCTCCTGTGTGTGATTTGTGTATTTACTGTTATTATCTATCTTTAATTTTCAACCGTTGATCTTAAAGTGCTTTTTGAATCAACAACGGTTATTTGTTAAAACCCACTATACACACACGATCTCGTTCACTTCCGGTTTTTACTCTCTCTCTCTCTGCTTTTTCGAAACCGCTTATCCTCGATTTCTCTCTCGATCTCTCTTCATCTTTCAACCTTCATCTTCTACCTTAAACCTTCAACCGCTTCAAAAATGGTGAGTCAAACCAGAAGAACTACTGCAGATGCAACCCAGTTCCCTCACATGGTAGTTGGTCTAGCAACGGGTCAAAGGGGCCCTGAGAATCCGACACCATATCAAGGTCAAGCTCAAGAGCAGATTCTTCCAATTGCAGAACGGGGCTGTGCCGTTCACTGCGTATTTGCTCCTGAGGAACTTCAAGTCCTGGCAGAATGGAGATTCGACCTCGACAACCTGGCTGCAAATGGGTATGATCTTCGTCCTGAAGTCCAAGTTCAAGGTTGGGGAAATTACTTCAACAGACTTCGAGGACCCGTGTATGATAAACTGATCAAGGAATTCTGGAAGCACGCCGACTGCGATGATACTCAGGTGGTATCTCACATTCTCGGAAGAAAGATCATCATCACGGAGAAGTCCTTCGTGAACTTGCTGGGTGCAGACACTGCTTTTGGGTATCGTTTCCAACTCACGGAATCGAAGCTGAAACCCAGCACCAAGGATACAATCAACCAGGCCCTGTACACCACTTACAAACCGGGCAAGACGACTTACAAGGTGATGGACCTTCATCCCAAGCTCAGGATCTGGCACAAAATTTTGCTCCACTGCATAAACCAGAGACCAAAGGGCAGTTCCCCTGACTACATCAACTTCAACCAGAAGGTGATGTTGTTCTTCATCCAAGACCAGAAGAAGATCTGCCTTCCCTACTTCCTGTTCTCCTACTTGAAGGAATGCATCCGGAAGTCTCGTACCACTGCCTCCATCAAGTCAGCGATCAAGTATATTCCCTTCGGGAGACTCTTGTCTGATCTCTTCATTGAGAGTGGCCTCGTTCAAGATCTGATAAATGCTGGATGCACAGAGGATCTGAGCACCATTGTCAGTGATGTCTTCACGGCAAACTCTCTAAAGAAGATGGGCCTAATCAAGAAGAAGATTGCTCCTGCCCATGAAGACACATCTTCTGAGATCAGAAGCAGAAGGATGCCTCTGAATGACTACCCTCTGTGGACGCAGGCAGACAATCCTGACGCCATTAGGTGCTATGTTGAAGACCTAAGGGCTCAAGGATTCGAAATTGATCTTGACGACTTCTTCAGCAGACTGCCGCCAGCTCCAGAGTTTCCTTCTCCTCCCAAGAAGAAAGTTCAGAGGAAGATGGTCCTGGAAGAATCCTCTGAGGAATCAGATGTCCCTCTGATCAAAAAGAAGAAGAGAAAGCCTGATGATGGTGATGATAGTGATAATGAGGATGGTCCTCCTAAGAAGAAGAAGAAGTAGGTCAGAATCGTGGTGAAGCCTACTCGGGTGGAACCAGCTGCTGAAGTGCTCAGAAGGACTGAACCTCCTGCCAGAGTGACTAGATCATCAGCACATTCAAGTAAGTCTGCACTTGCTTTTGATGATGATTTGAATTTATTTGATGCACTCCCCATATCTGCCATGCTCAAACACTCCTCAAATCCCCTCACTCCTATTCCTGAATCCCAACCAACTGCACAAACCACCTCTCCACCACATTCCCCAAGATCTTCATTCTTTCAACCTTCCCCTACTGAAGCACCTCTCTGGAATTTGCTTCAGAACCAACCCTCTAGGTCAGAAGAACCTACCTCTCCCATTACCATTCCATACAACCCACTTGCACAACCAGAGCCTACCCACACACAACCTGGACCCAGAACCTCTGATCACTCTGTCCCAAGAGCATCAGAACGTCTGGCTCCCAGAACTACTGATACAGACTCTTCCACAGCCTATACACCTGTATCCTTCCCAACCCATATTGCTGACTCTTCTCCCTCCAATAACTCTGAATCCATTAGAAAATTCATGGAGGTCAGAAAAGAAAAGGTGTCTACCTTAGAAGAGTATTATCTCACTTGTCCAAGCCCTAGGAGATATCCTGGCCCTAGACCTGCACGTCTAGTTGACCCAGATGAACCTATCTTGGCCAATCCTTTACAAGAGGCAGACCCTTTGGCTCAACAAGCTCACCCTGCCCCAGACCAACAAGAGCCTATTCAACCAGAACCTGAACCCGAACAATCAGTGTCTAACCAATCCTCGGTTAGATCACCCCATCCTCTGGTTGAAACTTCAGAACCTCACCTTGGAAACTTCAGAACCTCACCTTGGAACCTGAACCCGAACAATCAGTGTCTAACCAATCCTCGGTTAGATCACCCCAATCCTCGGTTAGATCACCCCATCTCTCTCTGAGTGCATCAATATTTTCTATCATGAAGCCTCCTTGATGCTACGCAATGTGCACGGTCAGACTGACCTCAGTGAGAATGCTGAACGTGTGGCTGATGAGTGGAACAATCTGGGCACTTGGCTAGTGGCTCAAGTTCCAATTATGATGCAGCTCCTGCATGCAGAGGGAAGTCAGAGGATTGAGGCTGCCAAGCAAAGGTTTGCTCGAAGGGTGGCTCTTCATGAACAAGAACAGAGAAATAAGCTTCTTGAAGCTATTGAAGAAGCCAAGAGACAGAAAGCTCAAGCAGAAGAAGCTGCACGTCAAGCAGCAGCTCAAGCTGAACACGCCAGACTAGAGGCAGAACGACTTGAAGCTGAGGCTGAAGCTCTTAGATGCCAAGCACTTGCACCAGTAGTGTTTACTCCTGCTGCTTCTGCTTCCATTCCAGATCCTCAAGCTGCTCAGAATGTTCCTTCCGGTTCTACTCAGTCAAGCTCATCCAGACTCGACATCATGGAACAACGTCTTGACATTCATGAATCCATGCTAATTGAAATGAAGCACATGATGATGGAACTTCTGCGTCGCACTGATAAACCTTAGTTTTAGGATCTCTTCGTTTTTCTTTTTTTCTTTAACGTTGTTTTATTTTTTGTAAACTCTGTTTCTTTTCATTTAATTATTCTACTTTGTTCGTTTGTGATTATCTATGCATATCTATATATATGTTTGTGTCACATATGTTTGCAAAAAAAATCTTTTTATTCATAATATCTTTATGTTTACATCATACATTTTTTCCCTAAAGTCTAGAATGGAGGATCTCTCCTCATTCTTCTGCACTCCTGGCGCTGCTCTGACCTATCCTTCTCCAGACGCTCCAGTGCATACTGGATGTTGCTGAGCCTGTCCTTTAGCTCATCCCTCTCCAGAATCTCTTCTGCGGTCTTGAGCTTCTCTTCCAAACTCTCTTTTTCTTCCAGCAGCTTGAGTTCAAGCCGGCCGAGTTCTTGCACCTCCTCAACGAAGGCAAGAAATTCCCTCAGGTCTCTCTCCAACTCTGGACGCAGGTCCTCCTCCAGCAGTGTCCGTGTTAGCTCCGAGATGGTCGTTGTACCCTCTGGATGCTTGATGTTAAGGAACAAGTCCTCCTCAAAGGCCTTCTTCCTCAGCTCTTCTAGTGCTACGATGTATGATGCCATTTTTTTTTTCCTTACTGAAAGTTGTTCGAGGTGTGAAGCTTACCTTTCTCTCCAACGCTTTATATAGGCTTCACTTTCTCTCTGAAAGTTAATGCTCCTACGGTTTCTCGAGGTTAAGTTCTTGGTAACTGACCCTTCTCTTTACTCACTTGACCGGTGGTAAACGTTCTTCACTTGCATTAACTCTTCTATTTATTTCGCCTAACTCTGATTCTTGCATCATTTTCATTTTCTTTAAACTTAGACCTTCTCTAAGGGGGAGTACCTTGTACTTCAAGCTAAGTTTTTCACACCCCAAGCTTTTTGCTTATGACAAAAAGGGGGAGTAAACCCAGTTTTTGATGTGTAAGATGTGTTAGTGTGATTTATTTTTCTTTTGGAGAATTTAAGAGTTCCACCTTCATGACCATAGATGTGTCACTGGGCAAATACAAGGAATACATTTCACTTCTTCTGAAGTGATTCTAGTTGACTCTGATACCCCAGACTCTGATACCTTGTCCGTGACTCTGATTACTTATGCGCTCTGATTACTCGATTTTCATCTATGTCATAAGTTTTTCACTCTGAACTCTTATATCATTTAGCTCAGAATCTAGACTTTACTAACGTTTTCATCAAGTATTAGATTCAGGGGGAGCTAAGCTCAGAATCAAGTAGTGACTTGAATTCAGAATGAGCAAGATAAACTATTCACATCAGGATAAGTCTTATTCTATATCTCTAAACTCTGAGTGAATTCAGTTTAATGTTTAAGAATTGTTCATCAAAAATCTTAGTTTTGTCATCATCAAAAAGGGGGAGATTGTAAGATCAAGTTTTGATCTAGTAGTACAACTCTATGTTTTGATGATTACAAGTTAACCTTTTGATATGAACAATTGTGGTACTCTAACGTGTTTTTCTGAGTGTGCTATTTACAGGCTCTGACCTCAACTCAATCTCACACAAATCAGAAGCACTGTGTATAAAGAGCAACCCAAGCAACGCTTTCGCATTCACCATGTTCAGTATGAACAGTGGAAAAGCTTCAGAAGTTCTGAAGTTATACAAACTCTGATGTGGACTCAGTCACTAGAAGCTCTGAAGATCCAGAAAGTCTGATAACCAAGAAACACTGTGTTAAGTTCAAACGTGTTACAACGTGTTTCAATCCTATTTTGATCCTAACAATTTTTATAAATACTTTTCTCTACTAAAATCTAATTCCAGATGTTAATGACATTTTTCAGGAAATATATATTATAAGGTCGCATGCTTCAACGAATATGCCTAAGCCTTATAAGGAAAAAGAAGTTTACGCAAGATATGATCGCATCGTCCAGTAAACTAGGAAGACACTTATTCTGTATCGTTCTATGCCACGTCATACCTCAGAATTTCAGAAGAAGTCTTTGAGCGGGAAAGTCAAAATTGTATCTCAACTATTTGCCCCATGCTTTAGTCAGAAGGAAACTAATCTGGTCACGTGCAAACTGATTTACCTTTGAAGAGAGAAGTCTCGATGACCAATGAAGAGGAAAAAGGACAACACGTCAACATCAATTTTCCAAAATGTCTCTCTTCTGCAAAGTAGCCCAAAGCTATCACCACCTACTAGCTGACAAAGTACACCTTTTTGGCTAAAGGATAGCTTTGAACAGCAGCATGCATTTAATGAAGCTACCAACCGGAGATTTGAATCAATGGTTAGATGACACTCACAACGGCTACAAACAACGGCCAGATTTTGTGTCTCAACGGCTACACAACTAGCAAGATCATATATAAAGGACATATCTGAAGATTGAAGACAAGAAGAGAAAAATTTATTGCAAGAAAAGAAAGAACTCAGAGCAGTTAATCAAAACATTCTTCAAAGCATTAAAAGCTCACAGCAGATTTCCTAAGAGTCAAATCCGATCTCATACCTCTGCTAAATCAAGAGAGAATACCAAACCTTAAAAGAGTCAAACCTCTTCTCTTACTTCTCTCTTAGATTCTGAACTCCTATGTGTTCCAACGTCTTTTTAGAACCCAAAACACTTGAGAGTTCCAGTGCCATAAATTGTCTACACCAACTCTTTTGAGAAGAGATTTCCTGTAGAGCCAAACAATCTTGTTGATTGTAGGAGGAGTCATGTACAATACTTGGAGAAGTCCGTGATAATACTAGGAGGAGTCCTGTACAACACTTGGAGAAGTCCGTGATAATACTTGGAGAAGTCCTGTCTAATACTTGTATTGGAGAAGTCCTTGATACTTGCTAGTGAAAATCTTGGTGGTGGCCAAGTACTGGACGTAGCCCAATCGTTTAGGGTGAACCAGTATAAATTCCTGTGTGCTGATCGTTCTGCTTTATTTACTTACTTCCGCTGCACTAAACAGTTTTTGAAAAGTCACCAGAACAATTTTCTTAAGAACTTATCTTCTTTTCATAAACTAAAGGTTTAACAAGTAATTTTTAAGAACACAATTCAAACCCCCCTTTCTTGTGTTACTTATTTACATATCAATTGGTATCAGAGCTTAGGCTCTAGAACTAACATCTTAACAGGTGTAGAGTAAAGATCCATGGCAGAAGATCAAGCTATCGCTACGGGCTCATCCACCAACAAGCCTCCTTTCTTTGATGGAACCGAATATCCCTACTGGAAGACGCACATGCAACTTTTCATAGAATCCTCAAGCTACAAGTTGTGGGATATCGTTGAAAATGGCAACATCGTCCATAAAGATGACGCTGGTGAACCCATCAAGAAAGATCAGCTGACAGAAGCTCAACGCAAAGACTATCAACTCAATTCAAAGGCAAAACTATTTCTCTTATGTGCCTTAAGCAAAGCTCAGTTGGACAAAGTTGATGGACTCGCAACTGCCAAAGAAGTATGGGAAGCTCTAGGGCTTGCCTATGAAGGTACAGCAAATGTACGTCAAGCCAAAGTAAGTTTACTAGTGGCTGAATATGAAACCTTCAAAATGAAGGAAAATGAAACCATTGATGAAATGTTCGCAAGATTTCAAACCATTATCAATGGTCTTCGAAATCTCGATCGCACATACGCACACATTGATCAAATCACAAAAATACTGAGGTGCCTTCCTAAAAGATGGAGACCCAAAGTTACTGCTATCCAAGAAGCAAGAGATCTTAGCACACTAAAACTTGAAGATCTCCTGGGATCTCTGAAGGTTCATGAGATTGAACTTTCTCAAGATGAAAGCCTAAAGAAGCAGAAAAGCATCGCCTTCAAAGCTAACATCTCCAAAAACAGTCAGACGAAAGAAATGTCTGATGAAGAAGATTCCTCAGAAGAACTGTCCGATGATGAGCAAGCACTGTTCAACAGAAAGTTCAAAAAGATGTGGATCAAACAACAAAGAGGAAAAGGCCTGAAGAAGGACAACAAAAGAGAATCAAGTCAGAAAAAGAAATCCTTTCCACACAAAGGTGAAAGCACCTCAACTGCAGACAAAAGCAACATTACATGTTTCGAATGCAAAAAGCCAGGTCACATCAAACCAGACTGTCCTAGACTAGCTAAAAAGCCTGTCAGGAAACCATTCTACAAGAAGAAGAAAGCTCTAGTAACTGGCTGGGATGATTCTGAAAACAACTCTGAAGATGACGAGGAAGAAGAAGATGAAGAATCTCTATTTGTAAGGCCCTAAGTTCAATTTGGAACAATTTTATGGAAGTTCGAATAAAATTGAAGTTTTAGTTAATGTTTGATAGCTGGCAGATTAGAACTGTCAACTTGTGCGAATTTTTAGAGGGTCTTAACGACTTCATTTGGGAAAACTTCCTTCATGAGAGTTGTAGCCCTTTAAGTCTAGAAAATTCTCGAAGTGGAATCAGGTCATTCCGACCTCTGTAGCTCGAGATATCATCGGTTTAGTGACGATGGTCCTGGCTGTACAGTACCAGCGGATTTAATTGATGTGTTTCCTTTCAATTCCGAGTGTGATCGTGATATTACTAAAAAGGACTGAGGTTTTTGATTAGTTTCAGTTCTGAGTAAGTTCTTAAGTGATGGGGTCAAGGGTTTTGACTTGGGTTGGGCTTGAAAGAAAACAAACCCTAGCCCAAGAGAGGGGACGCAGGCTATGAAGGGTCTTGGGAGGGAAAGGGTTTCTTTTCACACTATTCTGAAGAAAGAAACCTTGAACACTTCTGAAACACGTAAAACAGAGGAGAAAGAGTGAGAGAAACTTTCCCCTTGCACCCTAGCCGTCACCGTCCCAAGCCCCACCACCGTCGACGTGTTCGCGCAAGGGAGAGAAGGAGTTTGCGAGTTAGAGGGAGAGAGGAAGGTCACGCGTGGGAGAAGAGGAGAGAAACCAGAACCTTGCTCTTCACTTTCATCTTTTCTTCAAGCCTAAGGACAAAGGTAAGGGCTGGTTCTAGGAATGGGTAGGTTCTTTAGGGAATATGCCATGAATTGCCATGAAAAACAACTTGAGTTTTGGACTGTTTTTGCATGATTTCCTGTACATGCTTGCTTGCTGGAATTTTTCTCTTGAAAAGCCATGAATATGATCCTCAAACGTTGTTTATGATCTGAATCTATGATTTTATGCGAGTTGCCATGGTATTTGTTAAGTTTTGTGCTATTTTACACTTGTTATAACATGATCCTTGCTAAATGTTTGGTTCTGAAATTTTGAGTAGATATTTGGGTTGTTGGGGCTGTACCAAGATTGCCATGATCAAAGGGGAAGGAAGGAAAATTATTTTTGAAAACCATAGAGCCATGGGAGTTTCGCTGCCAGTTTCCTGTACTGGACAGCGGACTTCAGAGCCCCTTTTTACCTGTTTATGGTCATCAAATGAAAAAGTGATTAAAATGAAAGTTGTAGATTTTCGAAATATCTTTCCAGACATATAAAAATCATAATTTTTGGTTTAGTAATGTGATCTGGGGGTCGTGTTTAGTAACTGTCACACCTGCTGTCTTCCTGTTCCGGACAGTTAGCTTTAAGGCCTAATATCACCTAATTCTGGGACTCAAATGAACAAGTGTGTAACTAGGGAGTTGTAGATATTTAAAATAGCTTTCTAGAAAGGTATCATACGTGATTTTTGGTTGAAAGATGCATTCTGTGGCTCTATTTTTGTGAAAGTTGTTTCTGCTGTCAATATGTTGAAGTTGCGATGATATATTATGCATGAGTGAATGTTCTTGCGTTCCTTTACGTGGATTATATTTATTTTCTGAGTTAATGGTTCAAGGGTCGCTCACCTAGCCGTAATTCCCTTGTAACCCGTGAATGTTGTGTTGTGAAGGTTGTTGTATAAAGAGTATGATAAGACTCTAGGATTGATTTTAGAGACTTAACAAAGAGAAAAGTGTAATAAACTCGCTTGCAAGTAAATGTGAATAATTGGACATAGGTCTGGTGAGGACTATGGACCATGAGAACGATGGTACCTTGCACGCGAGGGTGTTTTGTGGGTTGTACGGTGAGTCCCCACGTGATTGGCTGACTGCGGTCGCCTTGTGATTCTGTGGACGGACGGTGAGTCTGGCGGACGGTGAGTCCCCCCACATGATTGAGGGTTGTACGGTGAGTCCCCTCCGAGATTTGTTCATCTGCGGATGATCGTGATTATGGCCATGGAAGTTTTGGTGGGTTGTGTGAAGTGAGATTCCGTTAGTAACTGACTCTTTCCCATAAAAGACATATAATGTACTTATATTATATATGTTGTTGTTGATTTTGTCATTATCATTCTTTTGTTGGACATGACCCTGCTTGTTTGCTATGTGTTTGTTTGGGGGGGGTAGATGGTCGTGAAGATAATGGCGATGACTCATTCTTGGGAGTTGATGCTACGTGACGTGCCAATACTGGAGGACGACTACACTTTAGAGGAAGAGGAAGAGGCTAAGGAATAGGGTTTGGGTTGAGAGTCTTTTGTTTTCTGTTGGGGTTGAGAGTTTCCGAAGTGTTGGTATCGAACAATTTTATTGCTTAAATTCGAATGAACAAGTTTTGATGTAATCTTTATTTTCATTCAGGCCTTTGTTTCGTACTCTTTACAGTTGGTTATTTAAAAAGTTTTACGAAGTTGGTTACTTCCGCGTGTTTTTTGGAAAGGTTATGTTTCAAGAGTTTTTGTAAAATGAAAGGTTTGTCATTAATTGAAGATTAATAAGTGAATCGACGAAAACTCTTTACGAAAATTGGTTAATTAGTTACTGTGTAACACTCGAGAAATCGGGGCGTTACACTATTCGCTCTCATGGCTTCAGTAGATGGATCAGATGATGATGAAGATGATGAGGTAAGATCTGAAAATCTTGAAGAAGAGTTTAATGAACTGCTTGAACATTCTTACACTTTATCTGAAAAATACAAGAACCTGAAGAAACAGTTTTCCAAGTTGCAAAAAGAACATGAGAAAGTTTTAAAAGAAAAAGATTCCATTATTCTTGAAAATGAGTTTTTAAAGAAACAAGACTCCACAATGGAAGTATCTGCTTTAAAGAAAAGAATCAAAGTTTTGATTGATGATTTATCTACTTTCACAATAGGGCATGACAACTTAGTTAAACTATGTGGAAACAATAGAGACTTATATGATAAAAGTGGTCTGGGTTTTGACAGCAGTGAACCGTCTAATGAAACTATGTCTGATATATCGTTTACTTCTTCTATTGATAGTGAATCTAAATTTGTTGTGAACTGTTCAATAGAAAGGGAAGGAAAGAAAATCTTCTATGAGAAGAAGATTCCTCCCAAGCGTGCAACTAACCCTATAGGACCCAAGAAAATCTGGGTACCTAAGAAATCAATAATTCCTGTTGCAGATTTACTTAACAGAACGAAGGAAACGCCAAGATTCGAGTTAGATCTGATGGTGGATGTGTAACCTTTGGTGGAAATCAAAAAGGATTCATTGTTGGAGAAGGTACTGTTGGTAAGGAACCTCTTCCAGTAATTAATAATGTCTTATTAGTTGAAGGGTTAAAACATAATCTACTTAGCATAAGTCAATTATGTGATAGTGGGTTCACTGTTTCCTTTAATAAAGTGAAGTGTAGTGTTACTGATTCCGATGACAAAATCATCTTTGAAGCTCAGAGACAAGGGAATCTATATAAGACGAACTTGGAAAACCTAGCAAATCAAAATGTAACTTGTCTAGTATCATCAGAGGATAATACATGGCTTTGGCATAGGAAGCTAGGGCATGCATCCTTAAGGACCATTACTAAAATCATAAGTAATGACTTAGTACGTGGTTTGCCAAAACTATCTATTAAATCTGATGCTACATGTTCTGCATGTACTCAAAGCAAACAGCATCGTACCTCCTGTCGTGCTAAAAACTTTGTCAGTACTAGCAAACCTCTGGACCTCTTACATATGGATTTGTTTGGTCCCACTAGGGTAGCTAGTGTTTCTGGAAAAAGATTTTGTTTTGTCATTATCGATGACTACACAAGATTCTGTTGGGTCTACTTCCTAAGAAGCAAGGATGAAACATTCCAAGCATTCAAGATCTTCAGCAAAAGAGTTCAAAATGAAAAGGGCTACTGCATCACAGCCATTCGCAGTGACAGAGGAGGAGAGTTTGTGAATGAAGATTTTGAAAAATTCTGTGCACAAGAAATGGCAAGGACAATGCTCAGTGAAACCTCCCTACCAAAGTATTTCTGGGCTGAAGCTATTGAAACTGCATGCTACATTCAGAATAGAATATCTATGCGACCCATGTTGAAAAAGACTCCATATGAACTATGGAAAGATAGAAAGCCAACTGTATCGTACTTTCATCCATTTGGATGCAAGTGTTACATTCTCAACACCAAGGACAACATCGGAAAATTTGACAATAAGTCTGATCAAGGAATTCTCCTTGGATATTCTTCTCACTCCAAAGCCTATAGAGTTTACAACTCAAGAACAAAAGTTGTTGAAGAATCTATCAATGTCAAGTTCGATGATAGTTCAATCAAGGCCGTTGATCGTTTAGAAAGAGATTTTCTCAATCTAGACCTATCAGATCATGATGAAGCAGATGACGACACAACAAGAGCTCAACCATCAGAATCAGTTCATGAAGATCAATCTCCGTCACCTCTTGGTACTATTCCTGAACAGTCTGACCAAGTCATGACTTCAAGCGGAATCTCACTTCCAAAGGAGTGGAAGTACAGAAGTGATCATCCACTAGAGCAAATCATTGGAAGTGTATCAGAAAGAGTAAAGACCAGATCAGCATTCAGAGAAGAATCAAACAGCGCATTCATCTCAGAGATTGAACCAAAGAACGTTGAAGAGGCTCTACAAGATGAAGGATGGATTCTGGCTATGCAAGAAGAACTAAATCAATTTGAAAGAAGTCAAGTATGGACCCTAGTTCCAAGACCAACTGGAAAATCTATCATTGGTACTAAATGGGTCTTCAGAAACAAGATGGATGAAAATGGGAAAGTCACTAGAAACAAAGCGAGACTAGTAGCACAAGGTTACAACCAACAAGAAGGAATTGACTACACTGAAACGTTCGCACCAGTTGCAAGAATTGAAGCAATAAGGATACTCCTAGCTTTTGCATGTCAACATTCCATCAAGCTATATCAAATGGATGTCAAAAGCGCCTTTTTGAACGGAGTAATTGAAGAGGAAGTCTATGTGAAGCAACCTCCAGGCTTTGAAGAACCATCCACTCCAGACTACGTGTACAGGTTGAAGAAAGCTCTGTACGGTTTAAAACAAGCCCCAAGGGCTTGGTATGATCGTCTAAGCAACTTTCTCATGAAGAATGGTTTTTCAAGAGGAAAGATTGACAACACCCTCTTCAGGAAGCAATTGAAGGACGACTACATCCTTGTACAATTGTATGTTGATGATATCATCTTCGGTGCAACTAGCGATAAACTGTGTAAAGAATTTTCCACTCTCATGCAAAGTGAATTTGAAATGAGTATGATGGGAGAACTGAAATTCTTTCTGGGACTTCAAATCAAGCAAGAAAAAGACAAGATCTTCATACATCAGTCCAAGTACATAAAGGATATGCTCAAGAAATACAACATGCACAAGTCAAATGAGATGAGTACTCCTATGTATCCCAACACTGTTCTGGACAAAAGTGATGAAAGCTCACCAGTTGACCCAACATCGTACAGAGGGATGATTGGTTCACTTCTTTATTTAACGTCCAGCAGACCAGACATAATGTTTAGTGTTTGTCTATGTGCAAGGTTTCAGGTAAACCCACAGCAATCTCATCTTAGTGCTGTTAAGCGAATCTTTAGATATTTAATTGGTACTGCTAATCTTGGTCTATTATATGAGAAAGGTGAAGATTTCAGGTTGAAAGGATTTTGTGATGCGGATTATGCTGGTGATCGAGTTGAACGGAAAAGCACTAGTGGAGGATGTCACTTTCTGGGAAACTGTTTAGTATCCTGGACAAGTAAACGTCAAAGCACTATTTCCTTAACCACTGCTGAAGCTGAATATGTGGCAGCAAGTTCTTGTTGTACACAACTCCTGTGGATAAAGCATCAACTTGAGGATTACAACATTCATGAAAACAAGATACCTCTTTTATGCGATAACACAAGTGCTATCAATATTGCCAAGAATCCAGTTCAGCATTCAAGAACAAAGCACATTGAGATCAAACATCATTTCATTAGAGACCTTGTGGCAAAGGGAAACATTGATATATCTCATATACACACAGAAGATCAACTTGCTGACATACTCACGAAACCTCTTTTGGAAGGCAGATTCTCAGATCTAAGAACAAGGATAAATATGCACTCTGCTCAATAAAAGGTATGGAAACAAAGGTTTCTATTTTGCAGGTTTCGTTCTTCGAAGAACATCCGCACTGTTCTGTCTCCTCACTGTTCAACCAGTAGATCAAATCGTTCAACAACTCTCTGTTCAATGAAGTTGCTCTCAGGAAATCTATATCGTTTGGTTAACAGCTGGCAAAGACATTGTTTAGTTCAATGCATAATTACTCTTGCACGTGCTACAACAGTGAACTTTGAAAGGTCTCATCACATTAAATGCGAAGCAGTTATCTCTCTTACTTTTAACGCGCGTGGTCTCAACTGCTCAATTGTTTAATAGTTTCTCTCTCATGAAAAGAAAACCGCCATCTGCACACCATGCAAAACTGCCATTCCTTATTCCAAATCAAATATATCCAAAAGATTTCCTTCTTTCTTTTTCACCTCACTTCATTTGACACTTACTCTCTCTCTCTTCCAAGTAAAGAAACCCTAAGCCTTCTCTGAAACTTCCTCTCATTCCCAAATGGCCGGAGTTCTTGCTACCTCTTCCAAAGCCCCTTCCAAATCTAAGGCCCAATCCAAGAAAGGTGGTAAAACACCTTACTCTGCTGAAGAAATGGAGATCATCCAGAGGAGATCAGAGAGGATCAACCGCCAACGCTCTGTTCAACTCAAGGAGGTTGGAGCCGTGAAAACTGAGAAACTGGGTGACAACTCTCTTGTGTCCCCAAGGTACTTTGATCTGAAGGTGTTTGCCTTCGTGAAGATGGCTGGGCTTGCAGACTTACTTCATCAGGACTGGGAGACGGTGTACACCATGGCTCAGCGTGAGGTGTATGTGCCTTTGGTAAAGGAATTTTATGACTGTGCCGTTGTGATAAATCACAGACAAGTCATTAATTCCAAAGTAAATGACAAGATCATCTCAGTGACTCTCAACGACATGGCTGAAGCACTGAATGTGAAGTTGGAAGCTGGTGAAAAATATTCCCCAAATTGGTTTGCAAAAGTTGATGACTGGAAGTGCATTTGGAAGAATCAAGAGGAACCACTGACTGTGGAGGTAGGCAATCTCATTGATGATGTAAAGTTCAACAATGCTGTGATTAGCAAGGTTATCCTACCAAAGGATGGTGCAAGAAATTATGTAAATGCTCATGCAAGGTACGCACTGTACAAGATCCTGAAAAGAGTGAAAATTAACCCTGCCCACTTGATGTGGAACTACTTGATCAACTATCTGGAGAAAAGCCAAGGATACCTTCCTTTTGGCTCGCTGCTGACTGTTATTTTCGAAAAGAAAGGTATTATCAAAGAGTTTCTGGAATCAGAGGATCGCTTGAATGAAGATGTGATCTTTCCTTCACCAATCAGACTGGGAGATGTGAGCAAGATGCACATTCCCTTTGATGCCTCTGAAGTTCCTGAAGAATTCTTGCCCAGAACAAGGAAAACCACCAAAGGAAAAGAAAAGGTATCTGCTGTACAGACTGTCCAGACAAGGAAGAAAAATCTGACAGAACTGTCCGATGTGTCAAAGAAGGAACCGTCCAAGAGAACTGTTCCTGCATCTCTCCGCATCGCACCGTTCCCTGAGGACGAGGAAGAACAGTCTGTTCGAATCAAGATTGTGAAGAGTGGTGCACCATTGCAGTCTCAATCCAACCCCATCGCTTCAAGAACCAGATCCGAAAAAGGTTCTCCGCCTGTCAAGAAGGCTGAACCCAAAAAGCTAAAGAGATTGAGGAAGCAATTTGAAGAACCTCAAGTTACTGTTGAACCACAACCTGCATATCAGAAAAGGAAGATTCTCTCTGCTGAACCTGAGGAGCCCTTCTTTGATGAGGACATTGCCCTTCACACAAGGTTAGCAAACTCTCTCTTACCCTATCAAGAAATTCCTTCTGAAATGTCCAACAAAGAATTTCTGGATTCACTGTTTGTTGATAATACTCAAACACCACACTCCTCTCCAACACATTCACAACACCACACTGAACCATTGCCAAAACTCCCACCAAACACAAACCTCAATGAACCCTTGACTGAAACAACACATGAACCACTCACATCTCAACCAAACTCTACCATGAACACTGCTTTCATCACTGACCAAACTGTCGTTGCACAAGAGAATGCCTCTGCATTCCAACTTGCCCAATCTTTGCCTAAGTCATTGATTGCTGATGAGCATATGACTTCTACTCTCAAACCGTTCACGGAAGCAAGCACTAAGAAGGCAAGCAGATCCGGTACTGTTCTCTATTTTTCTCAAGCAAGAAAAAGGCGCCTTCAGACGCTAGTGTCCTCTGCTATCCAACGCAGACGCACCTTGAGGACTACCAAGGGATCGTTCAAAAGCTACCTGAACCTTCTGGCAAGAAAGATTGACAAGTCTTCAAGCAATCAGCTCACCGCCACGTGGAAACGTCAAGAGGGTGACAACTACTTGTTCCAACTTCAAGCTTGCAAAGTTCCTGATCCAGAGTTCTGGAAATTGAGTGTCTCTGAGGGATATGTTGGTACTCTGCCATATTCTCTCATGAATCGGACCTCCGCGCTCTCACTGAAATTTGGAACTTGGGTGTTTGTACTCCTACCCACTCACATTCCTGAAGTTGTTTCTCATCCTAAGAAAGCCAACGCTGACAAAGGAAAGGAGAAGATGCTTGAAGAAGCAGAAGATACAGAGTCACAACTGAACAGTTCTGCTGATGAAGATGAATCTGAGGGACTTCAAGCTGATTTCAAGACTGAAGCTGGAAGCTCAAGTGCTCAAGTCTTGGCGACTCAATTTGTCACCAGAGAAGACTTTGAAGACCACCGTGACCACATCAACCAGCAGTTCATGACTCTTGCTCAGAAAATCGATCAGCTGCTGACACGCTTTGGCTAATGGCCAACTCTCTATCCTGAACAATTCGCTTTTACTTTTATGTTTTCAGACAATTGTTCACTGATTATGCATATTTTTATCGTTCCATCATGCTTATCGTTTTATAACTAACGTTTGCCATGTTTACTATGCATCTTATACCTTTCTACTAAATTCTTTTCCCTTTCTTTTTAATAATGCCAAAGGGGGAGAAAATAGGAATTAGGAGTTATAGAAAAGTTAAGATCAAGTTCAAGGTTGTTTCCTTAACCTAACACCAAAGTTTTATACAACTCAGGGGGAGTATACAACTCAGGGGGAGTAATATGTTTTGAATAAGTTGTTTTTAACATTTATCTTACCCAATTTAGGGGGAGCATAAATTCTTTTTACTCTTGATCATTATCCTTTTCAATAAAAATTGTCATTATCAAAAAGGGGGAGATTGTTAAGTTCAAACGTGTTACAACGTGTTTCAATCCTATTTTGATCCTAACAATTTTTATAAATACTTTTCTCTACTAAAATCTAATTCCAGATGTTAATGACATTTTTCAGGAAATATATATTATAAGGTCGCATGCTTCAACGAATATGCCTAAGCCTTATAAGGAAAAAGAAGTTTACGCAAGATATGATCGCATCGTCCAGTAAACTAGGAAGACACTTATTCTGTATCGTTCTATGCCACGTCATACCTCAGAATTTCAGAAGAAGTCTTTGAGCGGGAAAGTCAAAATTGTATCTCAACTATTTGCCCCATGCTTTAGTCAGAAGGAAACTAATCTGGTCACGTGCAAACTGATTTACCTTTGAAGAGAGAAGTCTCGATGACCAATGAAGAGGAAAAAGGACAACACGTCAACATCAATTTTCCAAAATGTCTCTCTTCTGCAAAGTAGCCCAAAGCTATCACCACCTACTAGCTGACAAAGTACACCTTTTTGGCTAAAGGATAGCTTTGAACATCAGCATGCATTTAATGAAGCTACCAACCGGAGATTTGAATCAATGGTTAGATGACACTCACAACGGCTACAAACAACGGCCAGATTTTGTGTCTCAACGGCTACACAACTAGCAAGATCATATATAAAGGACATATCTGCAGATTGAAGACAAGAAGAGAAAAATTTATTGCAAGAAAAGAAAGAACTCAGAGCAGTTAATCAAAACATTCTTCAAAGCATTAAAAGCTCACAGCAGATTTCCTAAGAGTCAAATCCGATCTCATACCTCTGCTAAATCAAGAGAGAATACCAAACCTTAAAAGAGTCAAACCTCTTCTCTTACTTCTCTCTTAGATTCTGAACTCCTGTGTGTTCCAACGTCTTTTTAGAACCCAAAACACTTGAGAGTTCCAGTGCCATAAATTTTCTACACCAACTCTTTTGAGAAGAGATTTCCTGTAGAGCCAAACAATCTTGTTGATTGTAGGAGGAGTCATGTACAATACTTGGAGAAGTCCGTGATAATACTAGGAGGAGTCCTGTACAACACTTGGAGAAGTCCGTGATAATACTTGGAGAAGTCCTGTCTAATACTTGTATTGGAGAAGTCCTTGATACTTGCTAGTGAAAATCTTGGTGGTGGCCAAGTACTGGACGTAGCCCAATCGTTTAGGGTGAACCAGTATAAATTCCTGTGTGCTGATCGTTCTGCTTTATTTACTTACTTCCGCTGCACTAAACAGTTTTTGAAAAGTCACCAGAACAATTTTCTTAAGAACTTATCTTCTTTTCATAAACTAAAGGTTTAACAAGTAATTTTTAAGAACACAATTCAAACCCCCCTTTCTTGTGTTACTTATTTACATATCACACTGAAGGCTCAGATATTCTGATGGTGTAGAAGACTCTGAAGATCCAGAAGCTGATTAGTGGAAACTCTGATGTCCAGAAGCAAGATACTCTGAAGACCATGTTCTTCCCTCTTCAGAATCAGAAGAAACAATGGTCAGAGGATCTGGGCTTTCCCTCTGACTCTGATCAACCGGCTTCACAAGTTCCAATATGAAGCATTCCCCTGATCAGAAGTCTCCTAGGTTTAAAGGTCAAGTCGCTATCCAAGTACAAAAGCTACGGTACCTTCCTGACGACCTACCTAACGTTCTCAGCCACAGCAGAAGCTGGATTTTCCAGAACTGCCCTCCAACGGTAGCATTTCCCATGCATCGCTCAACCCTAATCCTTGGAGTATATAAAGAGGCTGAAGACTGAAAGAAACGGCTAGAAGCATTCACATACGCAAGACATATTCAAAATCTTCTAAGTTTTCTTTCATCTGAAATTCATTGAGTTTACTATTAGCTTTTTAGAAGCAAATCTCTTGTAAACAATTCTTTGATAAACAGTTTGTTTAGTTCCTTTAGGAGATCAAGGTTGATCGGATCCTAGAGAAGACTAAGAGAGTGAATCTTAGTGTGAGCTAAGTCAGTGTAATTGTTAGTCACTTGTAGGTTTCAAGTGCAGTTGTAACTCTTACCTGATTAGTGGATTGCCTTCATTCTAAGAAGGAAGAAATCACCTTAACGGGTGGACTGGAGTAGCTTGAGTGATTTATCAAGTGAACCAGGATAAAATCCTTGTGTGCTTTTCTATCTCTTATCTTTAGCACTTAAGTTCTCGAAAGATTTGTCAAAATCTTTAAGGTGGAAGTTTTATACTGAAAACGTTATTCAAACCCCCCCTTTCTACCGTTTTTCATACCTTCAACATATTCTTACTAAAGTCTACTAGAAAGTCATTTTCTTTAAATAAATTCTACGTTGATTGAATGTACTTCCGTGAGTAAATTATTGTACATATATATATATTCAATGGTATATTTTCCTGTGGATTTTGCGTTAACTTTTTACGTACCTAATTTTTGTAAATTTTCTTACAGGAAAATTTATAAGAAAATTTTGCACAAAAAACTCGTAGGAAAATCCGTAGGAAATAAGTATATACTTAGTAGTGTTTGTCTTGTCCAGCTCTTAACCGCAGTTTCCTTTTTGGAGAACTTAGTTCTAGTTTTGATCTTTGAGTATAGAATTTTTTTAATACCTTATGCTACCTAGTTTTTTTTAAAGCAATTTAATTTTACGCCTCAAATTTAAAATGTTAAGTAATTAATCTTTTTTTTTAATAAGAAAAAAAACTAACAAATAGAGAATACACGCCTAACACATCGCTATAAAGTAAATACCCAACCCTATCAAAAGGGTTATCATGGATGGTAAGTGAGATTGAAGACTAGTTCTCATTCCAGCAAGACAATTCACATGCTCATTAGCATATCTCGGGATATAATGAAGACGAACATCCTATCACGCGACATAAGAGAAAGAATATCCATAGCTTACTCAAATACACATGGTGTCTAAACCTGCCATCCTGGAGGGACTCAAAAATTTCCAAACAGCTTGTTTCACATAAAGCCTTATTAATGATCATGGTCTATAGAAATTGGAGGCCATGATTGAGAGCTTGAAATACCGCACTGAGAGAATCCTCCAAATGAGTCCTTACATCGAATCCACAATGCCAATTACTAGCGGAGTTCCGTATTAGTCCACTTATCCCCACAAGGTGAAGAGTGTTTATGAAAGAACTGTTGTAATAATTACTCAAGGAGTAATAATTACATAGTGTTCCAAAATGACAAATGTGTTGCATTTAATGGATTTGAATGAAGTCCCACATAGAAAGTGGAGTAACTATTCAAAGCATTTATATATCATTAAATGCCAACCATTCAACAAAGAGACAAAGAGAGGATATAGTGTCACATGTGCATGGTTTGGTGGTCCCAAGCTTTTATGTCACTTGTTCCATTCACAACCGGCGACATCGGCGTGGGCGTGGGCGTAGAGGCGCAAGTGGCGGCTTGTAGACGGCACGACACTTGAGGCACTTTAGCACGACGGTGACGCGGTTGCCGTAACGTCCGTTTGTTTTTTGCTCGTTTTGAATTTGAACTTTGCGACTGTTGGGAACAGACATATCTGTTGGTAACAGACACAATATATGAAGGGTCGCAACCTTCTATATTGTTCTATTTTTTGCTTATAAATACAGTGCATGTTCAGAATTCCATACACAATCATATCCTCTGTTTTTCCAGAAAACACTTCGCTGCATTTCGAGTTTTCATTAGTCTTGTGCAAACTCGAAGCAAGGCTGATTATCCTGGGTATTCTTGCATCCAAACTCTAAGACGAAATCAGAGAGTGCTTGAAATACTTTAAGGAAAGTGATTTCATCACGATCAAGCCTGTTCCTTTTTCTAACAATCTTAAAGTAGTTTCAAATGGCTACCGATGCTTCTGTCTCCAGTATCAAAGTGATGAACCAGGATCTTGTCAAACTTGATCGCTTCGATGGAACGAATTTCACTCGCTGGCAAGACAAGATGATTTTTCTCCTGACTGCACTGAAGATATATTATGTGTTAGACCCTGATCTAACACCAATTGCTGAACCAAAAGATGATGATTCTGATGAACTTAAGACCGAAAGAAAGAAGCGCAGAGAGGATGAGTTGCTGTGCCGTGGACACATTCTGAACACTCTCTCCGACCGCCTCTATGATCTGTACACAGACACCCAGTCCGCAGTGGAAATATGGAAAGCATTGGAATTCAAATTCAAGGCTGAGGAAGAAGGTACCAAAAAGTTCTTAATATCTATATATTTCGATTTCAAAATGTTAGATACAAAACCTATTCTGCAACAAGTGCACGAGTTACAGGTTCTCGTAAATAAGATAAAGGCAGTGAAAATAGATATCCCTGAAGCCTTTCAAGTTGGTGCAATCATTGCAAAATTGCCACCTTCCTCGAATGGTTACAGGAAGAAACTGCTGCACAATTCTGAAGACTTCTCTTTGGAGAAAATTCAGAAACACCTTCGAATCGAGGAGGAATCGAAGGTCAGAGACAAGGCTGAGTCTTCTGGTTTCTCTAAGGCAAATACTGTAACTGCAAAAGGCAAGAAAAAGTATGATGGCAAACAGCAACATCTCAGACCAAAGAAAGAACATAATAAGTTCAAAAACAACAATGGAACAAAAGGTCCAAAGGGTGGCTGCTATGTTTGCGGAAAGCCTGGCCACTTTGCTAGAGACTGCAGACAAAACAAGGCTAAAAAGAAAGTGAATGTGGTCCAAGTTGATGATGAAATAATCGCTACTGTGAGCGAAGTTATGGCTGTAAAGGGTAAAGTTCCAGGGTGGTGGTATGATACATGTGCCTCTGTTCATGTATCATATGACAAAGCATCGTTCAAGACTTACTCTGAATCAACTGATGATCAAGAAGTGCAGATGGGAAATGAAGTTCGATCAAAGGTTGTTGGAACTGGAACTGTCGAACTCAATTTCACTTCCGAAAAGAAAGTTACTCTTGTTAATGTGCTGCATGTTCCAGAGATGAGTAGGAACCTTGTTAGTGGGGACATGTTGGGAAAACCAGGAATCAAATCTGTGTATGAATCTGGGAAACTCATATTAACTCGTAATGGGGTGTTTGTAGGAAAAGGATATTCCGCTGAGGGAATGATCAAATTATGTACTATTGATAACATTATTAATAAAGTTTCCAATTCTGCTTATATGATTGATTCTGTTTCCTTATGGCATTCTAGATTAGCACATATTGGTATTAGTACTATGAATAGACTAATTAAGTCCAAATTAATCTCATGTAACATTCATGAATTTGAAAAATGTGAAATATGTGTTAAATCTAAAATGATCAAAAAACCTTTCAAAAGTGTTGAAAGAAAGTCTAATTTACTTGATCTTGTACATTCTGACTTATGTGAATTTAATGGCATGCTAACCCGTGGGCGAAATAGATATTTCATAACATTTATAGACAATTGTTCTAGGTACACTCATGTTTACCTATTGAAGCATAAAGATGATGCTTTGAATGCCTTTAAATCATACAAAGCAGAAGTAGAAAATCAATTAAATAAAACTATCAAAGTTTTGAGAAGTGATAGGGGTGGAGAATATTTCTCTACAGAATTTGATTCTTTTTGTGAAGAACATGGTATTATACATGAATGTTCTGCACCGCGTACACCACAACAAAATGGTCTTGCTGAAAGAAAGAATCGAACCTATCAAGAAATGATAAACTGCATGCTAATGCACTCTGAATTATCATTTAATCTATGGGGCGAGGCACTTTTATCCGCATGTCATATAATGAACCGGATACCCCTAAAAATGACCGAAATATCTCCATATGAAATATGGAAGGGTAGATCACCCAATATTGGTTATTTTAGAGTGTGGGGGTTCGTAGCATATTACAAAAATATGGATCCAAAGAGAACAAAATTGGGTCCCCGTGGAATTAGATGTGCGTTTGTCGGATATGCCACAAACAGTAAGGCATATAGACTTCTAAATCTAGAGTCTAATGTCATAGTCGAATCCAGAGATGTGGAATTCTTTGAAAATCTTATAACAAAGAATAAAGACTATGAAACGCACACTAATGAGGAATCTCGAGATATAGATTCTCAAGAAGTTGTAGAAATACAACCTGAACCTAGAAAAAGTAAGAGAATTCGAAAGACTAAGAACTTAGGTTCAGATGAAATCGATTCTCAACTCATTTCTTTTTACCTTGTTGAAGGTAATTGTAAGAATGATGTGCATAAAATTCCTATTATTCTACAATTAGAGGATGATCCTAAAACATATAAGGAAGCCATGGCTTCAAGGGATTCCTCTTTTTGGAAAGATGCAATCCGAGATGAAATGGATTCAATCTTGTCTAATCAAACCTGAGAACTAGTTGATCTTCCAAAAGGTTCAAGATCTATTGGATGTAAATGGGTGCTTAGGAAAAAGTTTCATACTGATGGAACATTAAACACCTATAAGGCTAGATTAGTAGCCAAAGGATTTAGACAAAAAGAAGGTATTGATTACTTTGACACATATGAACCAGTTGCAAGAACAACCACAATTAGAGTATTGTTTGCATTAGCCTCAATAAATGATCTTTTAGTACATCAAATGGATGTTAAAACTGCATTTTTAAATGGAGATCTAGATGAGGAAATTTACATGGAACAACCAGAGGGTTACATACTTCCTGGAAATGAACAGAAAGTGTGCAAACTAGTAAAATCTCTATATGGCCTAAAACAGGCGCCAAAACAGTGGCATCAAAAATTTGACTCGGTCATAATTTCAAATGGATTCATTCCGAATTCTTGCGACAAATGTCTATACACAAAGGTGCAGAACGATACTGCAATATTTCTTTGTCTTTATGTGGATGATATGTTGATCATGAGCAATACCATGGATGGAATTCTAGAAACAAAGAATTTTCTAAAGTCCTCTTTCAAGATGAAAGATCTTGGACAAGTTGATACCATTTTAGGGATTAAAGTTAGAAGAAATAGTAGGGGTTATGAACTTAGTCAAACACATTACATTGAGAAAATGTTAGATAAGTTCAAACACCTACGATTTAAGGAAGTAAATACTCCCTTTGATCCTAGCGTCAAACTTGAAAAGAATAAAGGAAGGGCAGTAGCCCAGTTGGAATATGCAAGCGCTATTGGATGTCTAATGTATCTAATGCAATGCACCAGACCCGACATTGCATTCTCTGTTGGTAAGATGAGTAGATACACTAGCAATCCAAATGGTGAGCATTGGAAGGCAGTTACAAGGATATTTGGTTATCTTTCAAAAACCAAAGATCTTGGACTTCATTATGATAGGTTTCCAGCAATACTAGAAGGATATACCGATGCTAGTTGGATATCGAGTGCTGGAGATCATAAATCCACCACTGGGTGGATATTCACATTGGCTGGAGGAGCAATTTCTTGGAAGAGCAAGAAACAGACGTGTATTACCCTCTCCACCATGGAATCAGAATTTGTGGCTCTAGCTTCTGCAGGACAAGAAGCTGAATGGCTAAGAGATCTCCTATTGGAAATCCCATTGGCTAAAGAAAATGTTTCAAAAGTGTTGATACATTGTGATAGCCAAGCCACCCTAGCCAGAGCATACAGTGAAGTATATAATGGGAAATCTAGACACATAGGTCTGAGACATTCTCTTGTGAGAAAGATGATTAAAGATGGATTTATCTCACTAACTTATATACGAACAAGCTATAATCTAGCAGATCCTTTTACTAAGCCACTGGCCAGAGACTTAGTAAAGAATACCTCGAGAGGTATGGGATTAAAACTCCTTGAGTAAGAGTTCCAACAACGGTAGCAACCCAATCTGAAGTTAAGAAAACCTTAACCTAAGATTCAATGGGTAACAACAAATCGTTGATTTGGATGACAATGCAACATTAAGCAACAATGTTGACTATTAGATATTGAGGGTTGAATATCAATATACTCTTAATGAACTTCATGATCGAAATATGTGATTTTGCGAAAATCACATATGATATGAACTTCACCAATATGAATTTCGAGATGGTGCCGTCTCAAATGAGAGTTGGAGTTTCTCTCATAAAAATTCACGAAAACAGGAAAGCACATGGCCATAAAAAGTTCTAGGCGAGGAAAATGTAGGCGAAGGATCACAAACGAGTGTGTGTAATTTTATGTCGGTGTGATCATTAGGAATATAGGTTCAAAGCACAGCTACCTAATATTTCGATTATACTTTGCACAATATTTACTAAGGTTTTGTTCAAATCGAAAGATACTAAACTGTATTAACACTCAGGTGTTTCTATTTCTGGAATAGGCATTGTCATTTATGTAACAAGTGGGGGATTGTTGTAATAATTACTCAAGGAGTAATAATTACATAGTGTTCCAAAATGACAAATGTGTTGCATTTAATGGATTTGAATGAAGTCCCACATAGAAAGTGGAGTAACTATTCAAAGCATTTATATATCATTAAATGCCAACCATTCAACAAAGAGACAAAGAGAGGATATAGTGTCACATGTGCATGGTTTGGTGGTCCTAAGCTTTTATGTCACTTGTTCCATTCACACCACCCCTCGCCGGTGTCGCCACCGGCGACACCGGTGTGGGCGTGGGCGTAGAGGTGCTAGTGGCGGCTTGTAGACGGCACGACACTTGAGGCACTTTAGCACGACGGCGACGCGGTTGCCGTAACGTCCGTTTGTTTTTTGCTCGTTTTGAATTTGAACTTTGCAACTGTTGGGAACAGACATATCTGTTGGTAACAGACAAAATATATGAAGGGTCACAACCTTCTATATTGTTCTATTTTTTGCTTATAAATACAGTGCATGTTCAGAATTCCATACACAATCATATCCTCTGTTTTTCAAGAAAACACTTCGCTGCATTTCGAGTTTTCATTAGTCTTGTGCAAACTCGAAGCAAGGCTGATTATCCTGTGTATTCTTGCATCCAAACTCTAAGACGAAATCAGAGAGTGCTTCAAATACTTTAAGGATAGTGATTTCATCACGATCAAGCCTGTTCATTTTTCTAACAAGAACCATCAACATTGAGGGAGAAGAAGCCAAGGGAGGAGGTGGCCATCAAACATTTTGAAGAAATCCAAACATATGTGCAGTTTTCTTGGACAGCCACTAAACATGTTCTATATGCTCTTGTTTGGTCTAGATGCAGACATAATCAACAGTCCAATTCTTATTCCCCAATACCATCTCATTCGTCCATCTCCATGAACCCCATAACGCAGCTACATAGAGGGAGGAATGAGTGCCCATGACTTGAGAACCAATCCAAGTATGCATATCATCAACTATAAACTGAGGCCAGTCAGCACATTGAGCCTTTGCCAAACCTCATAAGAATGAGGTCAATCTTAGAGACAAAAGAGACTATATTCCAAAGGATGCAAGCACCATGGACACCGTGACGAAATTGCAAGATGGCAACAGTAGGGGTGACTATTCACCTAAATTGTATCATGCATTAACAACCAAATAAAAACTCGAATCTTCTTCGGTGCTCGAATTTTTCAGACCCACTTCCACTCATATGAGGTCACTACCAAGCATTAATTAACCATTCATACGCCGACGATGCTAAATAAATTACCAAGCTGCATGGTTTCCAAACACACAAATTCAGAAATTTTTCCGATATATAATAGGGGATATATTAAGCAAAACGTTCATTACTTGGTAGAGTATTAGAATATAAAGAGAATAAATCCCAACACACACAAATCCAAAAATTTCCCATCTATAGCAGGGGATATTTTGAGTAAAACTTCTTTATTACTTGGTAGAATATTAGAATATAAAGACGATAAATCTCAGGCACCTGCAATCGCAATATCATTTAATTGAACGTCAGAATCCGAGCTATGAACATACATAATAATTGGTAGCTAAGAATCCGTTCCAATTCCAATCAACAAACCAAAGAGAAGTACGCGCGCCTATTTCCTAACCTGAGCCAAGACATTAACCCACATCTTCTACGAGTTTTGAAGAATTTGTCACACTCGTAGAAGAGTGTCTCTAAGATTGAAGTTGACCTCATTCTTATGAGGTTCGCCGTCAAATCCCAGGGCTCAACCCTGGACAGGTGGTGGAAACTACCAAGCTGGAGTACCCAAAAGCATATAGTTGACCACAATCATGTCTCGAATACCAACTCCTCCATTATGCTTGGGTTTGGTTATAGTTTCCCAATTCAAATGGTGTCAGCCTGTCCTCCTCGGGGCGTGTCGACCAAATAAAATCTCGGGTGACACGGTTAATGTGATTCGTGACCTTCTAAGGCAGTCAAACATACTTCACAGTATACATAGGGAAGAATGATATAACTGATTTTGCAAGACAGATACGCCCTATAATATTCAACAAGAGAGACTTGGAGAAATCCGATGAACTTCTACCAATCTGATTTAGTGAGTGTTGGCACCTCCCATAAGTAACCATGCAACTCTTGAGAGGAAATCCCATGAACTTTCCTATGTCTCGAACTATAGAAATAAGGCATACCTTGGAGAGATTTACACAATCCAACCTTTATCAATCCCTTTTAGCAAAGAGCCTTTGACTTTCCTATATTAACCACAAGCCTTGAGTGCTTTCCAAAATAAGCAAGGATTTTGTAGACAACGTCAAGTTGCGAGCACCTACCCTTACAAAAGAGGAGAACTTCATCTGCGAAAAGAATATGGGATAAAGGAACTGGATGCCAAGAATTTCATTCACCACTCTTTGAATTTAGATCGACAATCTCTCATTGCTTAAAATAAACAAATATGGAGCCATGAGATCTCCTTGCTGGAGGCCTATACCCGGTTGGAACCAAGGAAGATGAGACTCATTCCATTGAAGAACAAATTTAGAGGATGTAGCATGTGGCATCCACCATGATGACACTAAAATTCACTACTTTTTTGAACAAGTTAAAATATTTTCTTGCAGCAACTCACTTCTCCACTCAAGATCTTTACAACTTATCCTCACCTTAACTCAATTATAAATCTTGGAGGGAACATCCCCCATTTCATCTTACACTCCAAATCAAAACCTATTGCTAACTACATGACATCGCATGAACGTGAATCGTCTCTCCTAACCCATCGAAGGTTAACATGGTACTAGCTTGGGTGCATAACACGTTTAACCTGAGCCATGTGCTCATCTCAATACATGTACCTGAAAATATCAACCAAGGGAAGGGAGTGATCCCTCAACAAAGCCAATAACAAGAATAGAGGCATAAGTCCCAACTAGGGCTACATGCAAACCAATCAGACATGTGATACCAACTAATCAGTCAATTATATAACTCACTAAACATAGGCAATCATTATATCAACATATCACATCACAAGATTATGAATTAAAAAACACAACACCAATGTCCATATATGAAATGAACATGCATGGAACCTCATGACCAATATCACAATCTACGAATGTAGGGTCCTCTCTAGGCAATACATGTCTTTCACACTTCGGATCACTGCTCGAGAACATAGGCGCCAACTCCAGTCCACTTCCTTTATCGAGGATGAATACCATATTAATTTTCAGTAGGGATGACACAACCTCTCATGTCCATCACACTCAAGGGGATCTTCAAACGCACAATACATCGGCCTAGTGTTGAGTCGCACCATTGGTTTGTCCCCTGGAATTTTCACCTCTGGAAAGGCCACCTTAGGTATCTCGGGAATCCACATTGAGTGCACATTAGTTTTCCCGTGCAAGTTATCGTGCAATCCTACTCCTTATTCCTCCACCATCTCAATACAATGATGCATGATCATAGATACACACAAGTACCAATCATCTTTCACGTATAACTGCATTCTCTGCTTAAACACACTAAGTTAGCACACCTAATCATTTTCCCTAGGCTTGTCCCTTATCGGTCAACCTTAAATGGGAAGGGAATCTTTCACTATGAGCATAACCTCCATCTCATTACATGGGCATAATCTCTGTTTTATTAGATGGGCATATCTCATATCTCCGCCTTGCTAGACGAGCATACCACATATGTCAAAGGTTATCACCAACACACCTCAGACTTTCAAAAATCAATTCTCTCATGCTACGTGATATGTCTCATACTATAACATGTATCACTCATGTTGATTGTTAGTCCAAGGTATGTGGTAACTCTGAGCCATATCCTTGGGACCTGCCTATGCAGTTAACCTCTTCCTTTATCATAACTTGCATAAAACAATGGAAGACCCCAAAATATACATAACTTCTTCTTCATGAGTTTTGCAAACCTACTTTATGGGGTATTCCTAAAGAATTTAATCATTTCTTGAAAAATATATTTAATTGTATAGACTTCTGTCTTCGTGTGCACATTACATATTCTCTCGGCTCAAGTTATCCATTATGTTATACATCTTAATAACTCATGCCTCCTCGACAATATGTCCGCTTCTCTATGATACCATATCCTTAGGTGGGAGAATCTTCATCACATTCATCAATGCAACATCCAACATGTCACAAATACTTCCCATGTCACATATTTATCTCAAGATATTCATGGAATATCATCACATCATTCATCTTATATGAATCACAGTACATAACCTACCATCGTATCATCCTATTGTGAATCCTCATATCATCCTGACATTCATTGTATCATTCAATTATCCATCTCAACATATATCATACTATCAATATAGCATGTTATTAATCATATAGCCATAACACACATAAATAATCATAATTTCATTCACATATCATGTCATTCAATTGACCATCTTAAGATATCACACATCATCAATATATCATGTTATCACACAGCCGACCAAAACACACATAATCATATGATCGGCTAACAATAGCAAACAATCATTGACAAACCAATCGAAAGCAACTCGGGGTAAGCATCAATATTGGCCAAGAGGTAATTCATCATCTCTAATCTTGTCATCCAGTGCACATCACTGGGGATCACTTGTAATCCTCATACAAAGTCTTGTGTCAATTCCTAGAGTGACATTGACTCCAATAGTTCAATATTATAAAGAATATATCATAATACACTTTATACTAAAACCGCAGAGGAAATTTTAAGCTGAGCAAGTCTAACTCGACTACTCTAGATAGACTTGAGGGTGGTAATAAAATATATATCAAGTCCCATGTAGGTGTTTCAAGTCTGCGTAACTTAAGGTTTTTGGACTATTTCACACATCCATTCACACTACTCCAACTCACTCCATTACCTTATGAAACATTATGGGCCTTGTGTGCTACTAAAAACCTAACAGTGGTATAAGAGCTCACTTGCCTAATGATCCAGATTCAGGAAAAAAAAAAGGACTCATAAGAAAAAAAACTATCAGCTAAAAATAAATAGTCACTGGCTTCTTAGACTGAAGTTCACACATAATGAGCACAAATCCAGAATAACGGTCTTTGAGATTCCGCAAGTCCAGACTGAGTAAGTCTAATTCGACTACTCCGCAAGTCCAGACTGAGTAAGTCTAATTCGAATACTCGTGGAACAGGTTTTACATATGCAGGTCGATTTAATTGACATGGTGGTAAGTAAAACACTGGTTTTCCTACAAAGCAACAACACCCCTCAGAATGATAGAAACAACGTTAAAACACTCAGACCAATGAGAATAAAATTACTTGCTAGATTTGTAATAGACAAAACCACAATGCCATTGATTGCTGGTACATATATGACTATTCTTTTCAGTCAGAAGATTTTCCACAAGCCCTTGTTGCCTTTCCTCTTAATGACACAAATGACCAGTCTTTCATTGTAGACTTTGGAGCCACATCCCACATGATTAATGATGCAGTTAACTTATCTTATATTAGGCCCTATTATGGAAATGATGTGATTTATGTGGGTGATGGAAATACCTTACCCATTACACATACTAGAGATGTGAATATTGTCACAAGGAATCACTTTACCCAGTACAAGGAATTTAAATTTCAAAGATGTTCATGTGGTTCCTGACTTGAAAAAGAATTTACTATCTGTTGGAAAATTTGCCTCTGATAACTATTGTTGTTTTGAATTTACTTCGTGCGGTTGCATTATTAAGGACCATAATCAAACGATAATCGCGAGGGGACATAAGGAAAGACAGTTGTACACACTCAAAGAAGGCCACCAGAAGGCTCTAAGTGCAATAAGAGGAGGAGGTTCCACTTATACTGTTTGGCATCAACGACTTAGACACCAAAACTCGAAATTCTTATCTTTGTTAAGGAACAAGATCAATATCACACATTGGGTATCAAAACCCACCGTATGTGCTAGTTGTCAAATGGAAAAAAGCTTTAATTTACTTTTCAAACTTATAATAAAATTTCATAATATCCTCTTGAAAAAATTCATTGTGATCTTTGGGGCCTTGCACCTTTGGCTTCTAATCATAATTTTCGATATTATGCACTCTTTATAGATGATCATTCTCGCTTTACATGGATATATCCTTTACGAAGGAAGTCAGAATTTCTAGATTGTTCCCTAAAATTTCAGAGGCTTATGGAAAATCAACTTGGTAGGAAAATTAAGTGCTTCAATGTGATGGGGGAGGAGAATTCATTTCTAATAATTTTTTGAATCATCTTTCTGTTTGTGGAATTGAACTTCATGTTTCATGTCCAGGGACACCCGAACAAAATGACAATGCAGAGAGAAAACATCGCCTTATTGTTGAGACTGCATTAACAATGATGTTTCATGCTAACATCCCATTATTTTTATAGACTGGAGTTTTTCTCACTGTTGTCTATCTGATAAACAAGATGTCATTATCTACACTAAATTATGAGAGTCCATACTTTAAGCTCTTTAAAAGACATCCTAAATATAGTGGCTTGCGGATGATTGGATGCCAATGCTTTCCTTCACTACGACATAGATGAGACAACAAGTTTTCTACAAAGACATATCCTTGTGTTTTTATAGAATATAGCCCAATTCACAAAGGGTACATGTGCTTAGATCCAACGACAAAACGAGTGTATATCTCTCGTCATGTGGTTTTTGATGAAACGACCTTCCCTTTCAAAACATCATGTGAAGATCAACCAAATGACCAAACAACCGAAAATAATGCTAACCAATTCTTATTTTGTGATCAGAACTGTTTTGCAGGACCTTGTGCACATCCCATTCAAGATCACGCATAAAGTTCTAGTTCTGGCCAACAAAGTGAAGAGCAAGTTGGAAAGGTATTGCATGGGCACCAATCTTCAGTACTAGAAGAAGAGCTGAACCAACATGAGGACTATTCTACAATACCCATCTTACGACGAACCAGATTGTGCAGGCCTCCATCCTATATATTTTTGTGATTATGTTGCACTCGCAACAACATCACCACAACAATATTCTAAACCAAAAACATTACATAGTGCTTTCAAAGAACCTCATTGGGTCAATGCAATGGAGGAAGAAATGCATGCTCTTTATTCAAATCAAACATGGGAGCTTGTCCCACGACCTACCAATACCAATTTCATTGGATCAAAATGAGTTTATTGCATCAAATACAAAGAAGATGACTCTATTGTTCGTTTCAAGGCTCGGTTAGTTGCTAAGGATTTCACTCAAATTTCTGGAATTGATTTTGATGAAACTTTTAGCCTTGTGGTCAAGCAAACTACCATTCGCCTTGTTATTGCTCTTACTCTCTCTAAATTGCGGCATGAGACAACTTGATGTGAAAAATAAATTTCTACATGGTCATTTGAAAGAAACTGTTTACATGGAACAATCCCCTGGATTTGTGCACCCCGACAAAGCCGACCATGTTTGTTTGTTGAAGAAGTCTCTCTATGGTCTCTAACAAGCACATCGTGCCTGGTTTGATCGTCTATCCACATTCTTGTTCCATCTTGGTTTTCTTTGTAGTAAAGCAGATCCTTCATCATTTATTTTAAAAACAAACTCAGCAACTACATTGCTTCTAATCTATGTTGATGATATTTTAGTTGCAGGCAATGATGATTCCTTTATTGCAACACTTATACAACACCTTGCTCATGAGTTTGCCATCAAAGATCTTGGACCTTTGAACTACTTCTTGGGTGTATAGATAATTCGCTTTAAGAGTGGTCTCTTCCTAAGTCAATAGAAGTATACCAATGATTTTCTATCCAAAACCAAAATGTTATCTAGTAGTGTCATTGCCACACAAGTTCTCAAGGAAAAGTCTTCTTCTGATGATGAAATACTACTGATGCTACTAAATTTAGAAGTATTGTAGGTGCCCTTCAATATTTGACTTTCACTCTTCCAGATATCACTCAGGTTGGCAATTGCGCATGTCAACGCTTCAGCAACCCAACTAAGGAAAATTTGAAGGTTGTTAAGCGCATCTTGCACTATCTTAAGGGCACACAAAATTGGGGACTTCGTTACCTTTCCCAAACTCCATCTTCCTTGTATGGTTTTAGTGATGCCGATTGGGTTGGCTGCTAGACACTAGACGAAGCACAACATGTTTTAGTATGAATAAAAATCACTTTGAACAAGTTTAAGTGATAAAGAACAAAGAAACGAGTGAGAATTAAAACTAGAAATAAGTTTAAGATACTTAGAATACAAATGACATCGTTATTTTATGCTTATAAGGGTGAACAAATTATAGGAATAACAATAATAATAATAATAATAATAATAATAATAATAATAATAATAATGATAATAGTAATACATTTATATTTGGGCACGAGTGGTATTAAATTAGGCTCATGAATTCATAGAGAGTTCTATGACTTATTAAAATTAATAACTCTATTATTTTAAACCATCATGAGAAGATTCCTATCTTTCTCCTAGCTTGGTTCTCTCATTTAAGCAAACGAATTGTCTCACTCCTTAAAGACTTATTCGATGCACCTTTCTTCACTAGACAATACTGGAAGGTGAAGAGGGAGGACCCTGAGTGAATCATCCCATGCTATTATTGGAACATTTATGATTTTCAGCTAGATAAAGTGTCTTGTGGACACTGAGAACATGCAATGAAATCCTTCTCTTTTTCCATAAAAGCTTATAAGTCTCCAGCCTCTTGGAATTCGAGACTGCCTCTCTTGCTCCTAGAGCTAAACCCTTTGCAGCTCAGCAGATTTTGAATTGACTCAATTCGTTGGACATCGCTAATTGAAGCGATTGAAAATTTGACATATTCCCCACTCTCACCCTGTCTACCTCCTTTGTGAAATAAGAGCATTTGAAATTCATTATGCTGTCGGAGTATCTTCGTCCAAGAATTTTTCACCAGTCTCTCTGCGTTTTGTCTGCTCTCCAAACTTGAGGGTGACTCATGTTTATTTTTGTTAGAACAACAACGCGTATTACATATTAGAGTAGAGAGAAACACACAAAAGTTTTGGTAACGCAATTCGATCAAATTACCTACATCTGCGACTATAGAGCAGCTATAGTTCTGTTTATTGATTCGTTCTGAATACAATAATTATGATTTTAGTGTTACAAGCATATATAGAGATACCAATGATTCAAATTACAATAATACCTTTATACAGCTTCGCGGCCCACGACCCTTTGCCCACTTGACACTGCCTATGAGTCATACTCAACAATTTTCCTATGGATTGCAAATGGAACCTTGCCATCGTCACAACCAAGGGTGCGCCATCAATCTTTACCCCAATCAAAACTTCAATAGCTATGAGTGTTACCTTCATTTCCATTCTGGATCTCTGCCTCTGTTTTCGGAATCTCTAGACAAACAACCCTTCCACTCTACCCACCCTACTCAAAATCTCTTTCGTATGGTTGTAGGAAGCTTGTTTCATCAATCCATCCTCGAATAAAGTGCTTGTCGACTTGTCGTCATCTTCTCTGCTCATTCTCTAATCCTCGTGCGTTCCTTGGAGGAACTTTCTCCCCAAACCTACCTTCTCCATCCCCTCGTCTACTGACCTCTTTCTTGTAGGAGTACTAACAGAAACATAAAATTGAAATTTAAATTTAAATGTAACATGTTGTTAGGATATCTTGCTATTGGTGATAGTAAGTTTGTTCGGGTTTTATTTTTAAATTAACAACTCTTCATTGTTGTATATATACATGTATAACAGAGTCATGTAATTTTAAGCTTTTCAAAAATAAAGTTATTGTTTTCAAGTTTCTATGTGGTATCAGATAAGCCTTCTGCTTAAATTGCAAGGCAACCGATCCTCATCTTGCTTACCACGCACAAACCGTATCAATGGCCATCATCTCCACAACTTGATCAAGCATCTCTTCCACCATGGCACCCATCATTTTGGACGTTTTCACTTCAAACCGTTGTTTATCTAATAAATAGACTTCCCACCCCTACTCTTCAATGAAGTCTCCATTTTTCACCCCTTTTCACCATAAACCAAATTACTCTAAATTCAAAATGTTGGGATGTCTTTCTTTTCCTTGGCTCAAACTATACACAACTAATAAATTCCAACCTCATTCTGAACCATGCTCGTTTTTGGGTTATAGTCTCACATAGAGTGATTACATTTGTTATAATTTCAAAACTAAAAAAAAGTACCACTCTCGTCATGTTCAATTTGTGGAAGATATTTTTCATTTTTCAAATAAAAATCACTTTATCTCCACAAGTCAATATGGCTCTCCTCTAGTCTAGTTACCTCTGTGCCACTAACATGTAAGACCAAGATTTGGTTCTGTGTACATCTCTAGTTTTTTATGATAGCAAGTAGATATTTTGAGCATGAATAACTTTGGTACTCTAACGTTTGTCTTTTGTGTACTTGACAAACATGTTCTGATTCTAATTGAATTTGGTATTCATCAGAAATCAAAGACCAAAGTGTTGACCAACAAACCACTTCTGCACTCACTACGTTCTGATGAACGATAGTTCAATGCTTCAGATGTTATGAAGATTAAAGCTCTGATAAGGGTTCTGAAGAATCAAGTGTTGAAGACTCTGAAGACCAGAAGTTCTGAGTGAATGGTCAAAGACTCTGAAGACTTGAAGATTCTGAAGACCCAAAGAAAGTTGGCTCTGAAGACCAAGTGCTTCTATTATGAAGACCAGAAGTTCTGAAGGGAACGGTCCAGAAGCTGAAGACTTGAAGTTCTGAAGATCCAAGCATCCTCGTGACTCTAACTGTTAGCTTCACAAGTTCACATTTGAAGCGCGCCTCTGAAGATCAGAAGTCAACAGTAAAGGACAAAGAGTCACTATCAAATAGTACAATCGCAGTGTACTATCCTGATCATTCTACCTACGAGGATCAGCCATTGTACGTTCTGGAAATTCCACAAGTACCCTCTGTTCTAGGAATGAACATTCAAGAGAGGGGTGGTACCTAGAGAGTGGAAGAATGTGCTTGAGAGAAAAAGAAAATGAGAGAGCAAGTGCTGAATTTCATGTGTTATTTGATAAAATGAGTTCCCCCTCCCTTACAATTGGTAACTACCTCCTATTTATAGAGCTTGGGCACTACCTATTGGGCCAGTTGGGCCTCCGGAGTCGAGGCCCAACTTAAGGCCAAGCTCTCGCTCTTTGGCGGGCTAAACCCTGGGCGTTGCCCCTCTAGGGGCTCGCCCAGTCCACAAGACACCGAGCTCGAAGTATGAGAGCTAAGTGTGTCTTTCAAATGCTCTTACATGCACCCTATGGCGTGCTGGAATCTAAGCTGCCAACATGGCTTGAGGAAAAAAGAGGAAAACTACGTCGCCGACATGGCGTAAGCAAAGGAAATAAGCATCTTTAGTCGCCAAGTCCACTGGTCTTGGCGAGCAACCCAAACTGGCAAGTCCACAAGTCCACAGGCGGCGGGAACGATTGCTTTGTACCGACGATTAATTGGAGTCGGCGGGCTAGGTGGCAGGCGTTAGCCATGCACTGATCATCCAAGCGTTGGCTGGCGATGCCCTTGGCTGGCGGCTAAACTTTCATTGGCGACATTGCTTGTTAGGCGATGTCGTTTAGTCTTCATGGTGGCGAGGTGTTTGGATTTCTCGGTGGCGAGGCCTTTCGCGCTTGCCCTTATTTCAAAAACCTTTTAAATCTCTAACTGCTCCACGTGATACGTCAGTTATGTCAGTTTCCCCTTTCTCCGCAACCGTCACCTCACTCCTCATAACTGTCCAATCATGCGCAGTAACTCCCCATCACACGCGTCCCACTTCCCAAGAGCCATCATGACCTCCGACCTTCCACACGCGTCGGAAAAGAAAAGATAAGTAGAGATAAGATGCAGAGATAAGGGAACAAGAACTCACCGGGTAAGGACGTGAAGAGTGGTTTGTCTGACGATGATGAAATAAACGACAAACTCAGGATTTGGCCCTGCAGTGCTGAGGACCGCCCCTGGCTTCATAGGGTCGACGACGATGTGAAGAGATCCCATTTTTTCTTTGTATATGAATATATGTTTGGCGAGCTTGGAGTCAGGCTTCCTTTTTCACCCTTCGTTCAAACCGTTCTCCGCGACATCAATGCGGCTCCTTGTCAACTCCATCCCAACGCCTGGGCCTTCATCCGGTGCTTCGAGATCTTGTGCGCCGCTGTTGGCACCGCCCCCTCTCCAACCAGCTTTTTCTACCTTTATGATGTTGACCCCAAGTCCATCAAAAATAAAGGATGGATCTCTTTGAAGGCCCGAGCCGGCCGTAAATGCCTGAACCCTCACAAGAGTAACGCGAAGTCCTCCTTCGCCCGGAGATATTTCCGCGTGGCGGTTCACCCCGCCTATCCTGAGGCTTTCACCCTTAGGGACGGGACTGCCCTTTTTCCCCTCTACTGGACGGAGAAGCCCAATGGGATCACCGACCCTTCGGAAGAATCGTTATCTATCAACGACAAAGCCTTTTTGAATCTCCTCTCCCCGCTTCCTATTCTTGACTGCGCAACAGTCCTTGAGGGCGCTCGCCTCTCAAGGACACCTAAATACTTAGGTCATTTATAGCTTATTTCTATCATCGCCATTTCTCTTTCGTTATTTCATCCTCATCTCCTTTCTAACCTCTTATGTTGCTACTAACCCGTTTTTTTTATTTATTGTTGCAGAAGACATGAACTTCACCAACGCCGAGCTCTTGAAAGCCCGTGAGAGGAAAATGGCCTGTTTTTCCCCGAAGTTCAACACTGAGGGCGACGGGAAAAAACAGGGCGGTGCTGAGAACCAAGCCGAGGGCGCTCAGGCCCCCAAGAGGAGGAGATTAGTCAAAGGCTCCTCCGCCGGCTCCTCCAACCCGGCGCTCAACCCACCGCCGCCGCTGTGACCAAAGGCAAGAAAGCTGCCGCCACTGCTGCCATTGCAAGCTCCAAGTCTCCGACTGACGGGACGAGCCAACTCCCTGCCGCCGAAGCTTCCGCCGTCACGGTTGGGGCCACTGAGCCTGTCACTGTCACAGCCCCTGATTCCGCTGCCGCTGGTACAGCCACCGCTGCCGCCTCCAAGTCTGCCACCATAGGCGCTACTACCACAACCGCTGACCAGTCATCAACTGCCGGCACAAACGCCGCAGCTGCCGCCATATGCTCCAACGCCTCCGCCGGGGAGAAAGAAAGAGAAACAGAAAAAGAAAACCCAAAGTCTCCCCCGCGCCAAGTCACACCTCCTAGCCCGCCTCCCACGAACGATGAGCGTTCTATGTCTCCCCCGCCTCGCCAAGAAGAAAGACCCTCTCCCGGCGCCGCCACTACTTCCGAGGCAGCCCAGATTGAGCAAGCCCCTGGTAACAGAGTTGGTTCTTCTAGCCACTTCAACATGCTACCCAATGCTATTGAGCCCTCAGAGTTCTTGCTCACTGGCCTCAACTGCGACGTCATAGAAAAAGAAGTGTTTAGTCGAGGCATTAACGAGACCAAGGAGGAAACCCTTGCCTGTCTTCTGCGCGCTGGGTGCATCTTCGCCCACGTGTTTGACAACTTCAACTCCACAGCTGCTGAGGCTGAACGGTTAAAGGCTGAGAGTGCTCAGCACCAAGAAGCCGCTGCTGCTTGGGAAAAGCGCTTCGACAAACTGGTGGCGCAGGCGGGAAAGGAAAAAGTTCACGCCGACAAGTTGATTGGCGCGGCGGGAAACAGGATCGGCGAGCTGGAAGACCATCTGAAGCTGATGAAGGAAGAAGCGGACGGCCTTGATGCAAGCCTCCAAGCTTGTAAAAAAGAAAAAGATCAAGTAGAGAAGGACTTGGCCGCCAAAGGCGAGGCGCTGGCTGCCAAGGAGTCAGAGCTTGCAACATTGGGTGCTGAACTGGAGTTAGCAAAGAAGGCGCTGGCGGAGCAGGAGAAAAAGTCTGCTGAGTCTTTGGCTTTGGTGAAGGCAGATCTAGAGGCGATGAGGGCTACTTCTGAAGAGATCAAGAAGGCGAACGAGGCTCATGGGGCAACCCTCGCCGCGAAAGATGCTGAGATTACTTCCCATCTTGCGAGGATCAAAGAGCTAGAGGGCGAGCTATCAGTGGAGAAAGCCAAGGCCATTGAGGCGAGGGAACAAGCCGCCGACATTTCCTATGATCATCGAGAGCGGGGCTTCTACCTCGCCAAGGACCAGGCTCAACACTTGTTCCCGAATCTCGATTTTAGCGCCATGGGAATACTGAAGGAAATCACCGCCGAAGGACTAGTTGGTCCTGAAGATCCCCCTTTGATTGATCAACACCTCTGGACCGCAACTGAAGAGGAGGAAGAAGAGACAAGAGAAGAAGAAGGGAATAATGAATAGTGTAACTTTAATTTTTACCTGGCCGTTACCGCCCTCTGTAATGCCCTTTTCGCCATTGCTTTTATATCGCTTTTAAAGACTTCGTAAATTTTATTGAATGATTTCTTTCGCCGTAAATCTTTTCGTCGCCCTTTCGCAAATCGCCGCATTCTTATTGTTAAAAAATTTAAGAATGAACTTCATAGTTAAACGTCCCGACGCACCGGAGTAATAAAATACTCAATCATCCTGAGTGACCAAGCACTCGCCTTCCACCTTATTCATTCGCCGACCTTATATCCTGCGCTATTTTTCACGCGTCATGTGATTGAATTACGCCTAACGATTTCGTGCATTAATTTTAACTAGGGCTTATTGCTTAACATTTCTCCGTCAAGACTTTAAACATTTTCCATAAAGGGATAAATGACCTCGATTCTTGAGGACTTCGCCCGGGGCTTTGCCCGCTCGGGGCTTACAATGCTTGGGTCCCAATGGCCATTTGGGGGTCCCAAGACTTTCGCCTAGTTAACGGCGCTCGTCGTATTCTGGCGAGACTTACCCAGCACATCGTTTACGGGACCGGCGATCACATCAGACTTTCCGGGGGGAGATTCCCAGGCGTCAAAGGTCATTTGTGGAATCGCCGCCTCCTTCAGGGCTCCAGCAAGCCCCTTTGGGGATCAAGCTTGTCCCACCTAGTGATCGCCGTAATTCTTTACATCGATAGGCAATTCCGATCGTCAGGGAATCCCTGGAATCTTTGGACATGAATTTCATGAATTTTCGTTTTATTGATGGAGCGCCTCGTTAAAAAACTCCTTTCGGAGAAAAAGAGCACGCTTTTATCATGGAGATACATTGGAGAGTTTGGAGATATTTTTTGAGAAATTAAAGACATCTAACTTTGGAGAATTCATCTTGCTCATCAGAAGTTCTTCCTTGGAGCTTTCCACCTTTCCAGCTTTCTCGTCCACGATCAACTGTAATAATAGCGCAGGCTCAAGCCGTTGAACGACCTGGGTAGTCGCCTTCCATCAAGCTCCTCCAAGTGATAGGCTCCTGTACCAAAAACTTTGACAATGCGGTAGGGACCTTCCCAGTTCAGAGTCAGCTTGTTCCCTGGTGCTCCTGATCGCCACTTGAGAACCAGATCGCCAACTTGCATATCCCGGACGCGAACCCTGCTATTGTACTTGGCGGCCACGCGCTGCTTCATCGCCGTTTCTCGAACGTGCGCCTCGTCACGCGTTTCAGACAAAAGATCCAACTCCATCGCCATATTGGCTTGATTCTCGCCTTCGAAATCCGGCTGAGTCCGCCATGTGAAATTGTCAATCTCCACTGGCAACATAGCGTTTACCCCATAGGTATTCTAAAAGGAGTTTCTCTTGTAGTAGATTGCTCAGTGGTGTTGTACGACCATAGTACCACTGGGAGTTCATCCAGCCAGGCTCCCTTAGCTTCCTCAAGCCGTCGCCTTAATCCACGCAGAATCACCCTGTTTGCAGATTCTACTTGCCCGTTTGTTTGTGGATGCTCCACAGAGGCGAACCTCATCTGTATGCCCATTTCCTTGCAAAATTCCCATGTCTGGTTGCTTGAAAACTGGGTCCCGTTGTCGGACACAATCGCCCTTGGGATCCCGAACCTGCAAACAATGTGCTTCCAGTAAAAGTTAACTATTTTTGCAGAGGTTATTTTGGCTAGGGGCTCAGCTTCAATCCATTTAGTAAAGTAGTCCACCGCCACTAATATAAACTTCATCTGCGACCTGGTGATCGGAAACGGTCCTACCAAATCCACACCCCACATGGCGAAAGGCCATGGGGCGCTCATTGTTACCAGTTCCTTTGGCGGTTCCTTGGACAAATCCGCAAATACTTGACATTTTTTACACCGCTTCACAAAGTCCATACAATCCTTTCTGAGGGTGGGCCAGTAGAACCCCGCCCTTAACTCCTTGCAGGCTAAAGACCTTCCCCCGATGTGGCTTGCACATACTCCTTCATGCACCTCGGACATTATCGCCTCATATTTTTCTTGCGGCATACACTTTGGCAGCGGCGTCGAAAAACCACGGCGATACAAATGTCTGTCAATGAGAGTATAGTGGCTCACCTCTCGCCGTTGCTCCTTCGTACACTGTTCCACCTCCGCCGGGTCCCCCGCCAGGATAGATAATATGGGTCCCATCCACGTCGCCCCTCTGTTCACACAAGCTATGAGCTCGCCTTCAATGCTGGGGCACGCTAGCGTTTCCTGAATCACACTTTTGTTGTTGCCGGGTTTCCGTGTGCTCGCCAATTTGGCCAATGCGTCCGCTCGCTGATTTTTTGCTCGAGGAACATACTCTACCACAACTTCTTGAAAACGTGTCATCAAATATCGCACTCGCTCAAGGTATTTGATCAGATTGGGATCCTAGACCTGAAAAGCTCCCTTCACTTGACTATCGACCAACTGCGAGTCCGTTCTTATCAACAACCTTCCGATTTTTACTTCAAGCGCCAACTTCAATCCGGCGATGAGGGCTTCATATTCTGCCTGGTTGTTTGTTGCCTTGAACTCAAATTTCAGCGATTGCTCCAACACTAGATCTCCTGATCCTTCCAACGTTACTCCCGCGCCACTGCCACTGCTATTGGAGGACCCATCTACAAAGAGAGTCCACTGGGTGTCCACTCTTTCAACCAGGTCTGGGGTCAACTCCACCACAAAGTCAGCCAGTGACTGTGCGCCAACTGTGCCTCGCTTATCATATTGTAACCCATATTCAGATAACTCAACTGACCAGGCGACCAATCTACTCGACAAATCCGGCTTTTGTAACACTTGTCTCAGAGGCAAATCCGTCCGCACCTTCACTGGAAAGCTCTGGAAATAAGGTCTTAACCGCCGGGCGATGACAAGGACCGCCAGTGCCGCCTTTTCAATTTTCTGGTATCTGATCTCTGCGCCCTGGAGTGTGTGGCTAACAAAATAAACAATGCGCTGCTCGCCATCTATTTCCTGCAGTATCACAGAACTCAGAGCACTATCACTCACAGCAAAATACAAGTGCAGCGGGTGCCCCTACATCGGTTTTGACAAGATTGGCGGTGATGACAGGATTTCCTTGAGGCGACCGAAAGCTTCTTCACACTCCGCTGTCCACTCGAATGCAGCATTTTTTCGAAGACACTTGAAAAAAATGGAGGATCTATCCCCAGACTTAGGAAGGAATCGAGATAAAGCTGCTATTCGCCCTATTAAACGTTGGACCTCTTTCACATTAGAGGGGATTTTCATCTGTTGAATCGCCTTGCATTTATCTGGGTTTATCTTTATTCCTCTGGACGTGATCATGAAGCCTAAAAACTTGCCACCTTGAATACCAAAAGAACATTTCTCCGGGTTGAGGCGCATATTATGCTTCCTTATCTCGCCAAATGCTTCTTCCAGATCTTGATGATGGTCCAATCCTCGTGCTGATTTAACGATCATATCATCAACGTAAACTTCCATATTTCTCCCAACCTGCCCAGCAAAAACCCTATCCATCAATCTTTGGTAGGTCGCCCCAGCATTCTTTAATCCGAACGACATGGTGCGATAGCAATAGTTGATTCTGGCGGTCATGAAAGCTGTTTTGTCCTCATCTGCCGGGTGCATGCGGATTTGATGATAACCAGAGTAAGCATCCATCAAGCTAAGCAGTTCATTGCCCGAGGCACCATCCACGAGGCTATCAATGTTGGGAAGGGGATAAGAATCCTTTGGGCATGCCTTGTTTAGGTCTGTGTAATCCACGCACATTCGCCATTTTCCATTCGCCTTCTTCACCATCACGACGTTCGCCAACCACGTCGGATATTTCACCTCCCTGATGAATTCCGCCGCCAGCAACTTGTCTACTTCCTGCTGAGCCGCTTTTCCCTTGTCTCCCCGCCCAAGCGCCGCCTGAGTTGTGAAACTGGCTTTACACTTGGATTCAACGCTAATCGATGGCAGATGAAGTTTGGATCAATTCCGGGCATATCCTTGCAGCTCCAGGCTAACAAATCTAAGTTCTCGCCTAGCAACTTTGTCAGGCGCGTCTCCTGCTCGTTCGTCAATCTGGTCCCAATCTTCAAGGTGCGATCGCCAAACTTTAGCGCTTTTGTTTCCTCAATTGGCGTGAGCCTGTTCACTCGCCCCTCGCCACGTGGGTCAAGATTTTCATCTGGAGTTTCAATTTCATAACATCTGTGCCCAACCAACGCACTTTTCTTCCCATACAATTTGAGGCAATTGTTATAACATTCGCTCGCCATCTTCTGGTCGACCTTCAGCTTACCAACCTTGCCATTGCTTAATGGATACTTGACCGCCAAGTGGGCCATCGAAATTACAGCACAGAGGCGATTCAATGTATTTCGCCCAATGATGACGTTATAAGATGCCACCACCTGGAGGACCAGATACCTTACTTTCAAAACCCTTGCACACTCATCTTCACCAAATATTGTGTCCAGATCAATGTATCCTCGCACCATTACTTGCTCTCCTGCAAAACCCACCAAGGTTCCCGAATATGGAGTCAGATCATCGTCAGTCAGTCCCAACTTGTCAAATGCGTCGCCGTAGATAAGATCAGCTGAACTTCCCTGATCTAGAAGTACTCTTCTAACATTAAAACTATTCAGCCTTACTATTGGGTCATCCTTGTGAGGTTTTATCCCCTCAAAGTCTGCCATCGAGATTGTTATGTCAGGGTGCTCGAATCCAAAAGCAACTTCATGAACTGAATTAACTGCGCGAATATGACGTTTCCGCGCCGCGTGGGTGTCGCCTCCACCGCCAAATCCTTCGGCGATGGTGTTTATGGTCCCCACCGGCGGTCCTGAGTGTTGGGCGAACGTGTCATCAGCCCCTCTCGCGGCGATGGCCGCTGATTCTTGTTTCCTCTCGCCCTTATGTCTGTTCGCTCCTCCCCTCGGCTATCCGCTTTGTTGCGATCGCCATTGTAGTGCCACTCCCTTTGGCGATTTCCTCGATATTGTCCATCACTGGAACGATTGTCCTGACGTCCCTCGCCTTGTGGCTCGTCTCCTCGCCTATCGCGCCTGAAGTGTCCCGCCCGAATCAACTTGTCAATCTCCCGCTGCAAAGTCCAGCAGTTGTCCGTGTCATGCCTGATGGACCGATGGTATTCACACCACTTCTTGGGATTGGCGTCCCGTGGTTGATACTTTGGGGCTTCTGGCTCATCCACTAGATGTGCGTCTCTCGCCTCGCGGAGCATATCCGTCAAATTGGTATTCATCACCATGTCAGTCTCTTCCCGCTGGCGATGAGACTTAGATTTCCAAGGTCGGCTCTGTTCATAATCATCGCGCCGTGGATACAACTGTTCCCTGGACGGTTTTACCACTACCTTTCCTTTATCCTCTCTCTGCCGCCTGCCATCACCCTTGCCCTCGCCATACTTATCTTTTTTCGCGCGCTTGGGTGACGTGTCGCCTTTTTCCAGTTTCGCGCGCTTTCTTTTGAAAGCATCGTCCTCCTCGTCAAGAATATAAGTGCTAGCGCGAGCACGCATTTCTTCCATTGAACGTGCAGGCTTGCGTGTCGACTTGCTGTTCAACCTTCCCGGTAACAAACCATTCTTGAATGCTAGAGCACAGGCTCGAGGCTCCTCATCCTCTACCTTGACCGATGCAGCGCTGTACCTGGCCATAAACTTCTTCAATGACTCTCCTTCCCGCTGGCGAATGTTGTATAAATCATTGATCGTCACCTGCTGATTCTTATTCGCCGAGAACTGTACTAGAAACTTGGATGAGAAGTCTCTGAAATTCGAAATCGATCCGCGCGGCAAAGTTGTTAACCACGCCATCGCCGTCGATTTGAAAGTCGATGGAAACATCCTACACTTCACCGCGTCTGATGCCGCAATTATCACCATCTTCGTGTTGAAATACAGAAGATGATCCTTCGGGTCAGAATCCCCGCTGTAAGAATCCAGAACCAACGTTTTCATATTATCTGGAATCGCCACATTCTCAACGTCTTCCGAGAACAGACGGAACTCAGCTACGGAATCCGCTTCTCTGCCTCCATCGTCTTGTCGCTCGCGACGGTAGAAATCCAACTGAGCTTGTAAATGCTCATTCCGCTGCTGGATGTTGCCAATGCTGCGCATCATATGGCGCCATTCCTCCTGCGTCACTGCCGGTTGTCGCTCCGGAGTAGGTGAATTCTCCGGTGAGCGCTCCTGAGATCCGATCTGAGAGGGCGATGGAGGAGGTGGTGGTGATGGAGGAGGAGAAGGCGGTAAAGCCGCCGAGGCGGCGAGATTCGCTGTCGCACCGGTGAATGATGCTGCTTCCTGCGTCGAGTCTCCATCTGAACCAGAAATGACACAAACTCGATCGAAAAACGAACGCCGGTCACAGAATCAGAATCGGAAAACTAGAGAATCTCCTAATCGCAATCAGAGATAGCATCTTGCACAATCAATCCACGTGAATGGGAGTAGAAAGTTTATCGTTCCCCACAGACGGCGCCAAAATGTTCTAGGAATGAACATTCAAGAGAGGGGTGGTACCTAGAGAGTGGAAGAATGTGCTTGAGAGAAAAAGAAAATGAGAGAGCAAGTGCTGAATTTCATGTGTTATTTGATAAAATGAGCTCCCTCCTCCCTTACAATTAGTACCTACCTCCTATTTATAGAGCTTGGGCACTACCTATTGGGCCAGTTGGGCCTCCGGAGTCGAGGCCCAACTTAAGGCCAAGCTCTCGCTCTTTGGCGGGCTAAACCCTGGGCGTTGCCCCTTTAGGGGCTCGCCCAGTCCACCCTCCAACGGATAGAATTTCACAACAGAAATATCACCTTGTGCTTGGAGTATTGAAAGGCTGACGAAAGGTAGAAAAAGCTAAGACACTACATTGCAATACAACTCTCATTCAAGCGATATACCTTAGTAATATTTTTCTTCACTGTTCTTACCACTACTAAAAAAAAGCAAATTAGCGAGGGGCAAAATTCGTCGCTAAATAAGGAAAATTCCGTCGCTAAATTTACCGATGGAACGCCATCCACCGTGTAAAGTGGCGTCATTGAATATTTAACGACGGAAAATTAAATCCGTCGCTAATAGCGACGGAAATAGGCCGTCGCTAATTTATATAATTTCGTCGCTAAATCATTTAGCGTATTAGTTCTTATTTCGTCGCTATTTGCGACGGTACAATCCGTCGCTAAAGGATCACATTCCGTCGCTAACTATCTGACCTTTTTATTTACATTCCGTCGCTAAATTAGCGAGGGATTTAGCGACGGAATGTTTCCCTCGCTAATTCATGAATTCCTATTGAAATTTTACTGTCACGTGCGTATCACAGTATAATCTATTATCCATCAATTTCTTATTTTCAGGCACATCCATGTTTCTAACACAAACACAATAAACAACCAATAAGAAGCAGTTCAGCAAATGAATCCTCAATTTTCATGCATATTCAAGCTTAAATCAAAGCATTCATCAATAAGCAAGTAAATTGCAAAAACATGCATTATAAGACTTGCTGCTAACTTGTTATAGAGAACTTTAAAATAATTCTTAATTGGTTGGCTCTAATTAGTTTAGTACCAACAACATAAAAAAGAGGGATAACAGATAGCTAGAGCTAGATAGATTCACTACTTGCCTATGAGATGAAAACCATAACAATCTGTGCTGCAGGAAGCCTAACCTCAACACATTTTGCCAGCTGCAACAATAGTTAGCCAAAATAAAGGGAAATAAATCACATATTCCCATTCTCAATTCCTAAACTTAGAGAAAGGTACAAGATGATAGATGCTTTATACCTTTGGGAAACCAAGATGATAGAGATCAAGGCCTGCAAAAGTTACATAAGGGACTACACAAAGTGGGCTAAGGAACCTAAAACAACACAAGAAGAAGCAGTTAAAGTGATTCAACAAACAGAGCATATATATTTTGCTACACATAGCTAAACGTGAAACAAATCAATGCTGAAAAATTATCAAAGAAATTCCTCACTGATTTCATATGCAAAGTGAACACTTTCAGAGTTAAAGAATAAATGAGATTAGGTGAATTGATAACCAGAAATGATATTTAGGCTTGTGTGAGTATGTAATTATCTATTTCTTCCTAAATTAGAGTATGCAAACATACAATAACTAGAACACATTTAGTAATATGATGTATTTTCATAAATAAGTACCTATCTCAAGAGTAGTTACTGCAAACTCAAGAGCACCATTACACTCTGATGATCCATTCTGCCCTCCAACAGAAGAGAAAAATGATGAGAAGGGAAATAACAAATAAGAATAGTTTTAATGTCACTTAGTTATAGTTATAAGGAAAAATAACCAGAAGCAATTATGCAAATACCTTCATCACAGGTACAAGATTGGCGATGTTACGTATCATGAATACTTCTCAAGGTTGGAATCCCGATATGTTGGAGGGGCATACCCTAGAGTTTGCACAAGCAATTACAAAAAACTGTACTTGGATTTATCAGTTAAGAGTTAAGACCAATGTCTTAGTTGAATTACAACATGGAGCAGTAAACATACAGGAGCCAAAGAAATTAAGCTAAAATGTAACGAAAGGGGGGGAATAGTTATGTAACAAATAATTGAATGGAATACACAAATCCTCTTGTTATCAGCACCTTTGGATATTGAGCTTTAGCAAGAGCTTGAAAATGCTCCAACTCTTTTATGTCTAAAAGAAAAATAGCTTATTAACCATACTTAATTGAGAAGAAGACAGTTAGTGACAGATTGAGTAAAAAAAACCTCGATATTAAAAGTTGTTCTGGTTCCTATGTTTTATTGCTGACATTCAAGGATTCTCATCTTGTGGGTTCCTCTTGGCTTGGTGTTCTGGTTCTGGCAGCAGCAGGATCTACAAGAAGAACTAACCGGTAAGCCTTCATGTCATCAAAAATTAATTATGCAAGGGTAATTGAAATAAATATGACACAACATGTGAACTGATTCGAGAGATTGCATAAAACTAAAACTAGGCATATGACACAACATGTGAACTGATTCGAGAGCTTGCTCAACATTACAGAGTGCAAAAAATAGGCAAATAGAAATAGAACAGTAGCCAACTACAACTAATAGCTAAAATCTAAAAGGCTAACTAGTAAACTAAGTAGCCCAACACAACAGAACAAAAATACAACAGAAACGAAGACTAATGATAAAGCATTTAGGTGAATGAATGTATATGAAATATTTTACATTGTATTTTAAACAATCAAAATCTGAAAGGAAAAATCACAAATTCTTCTTAAATATTGAAAAACACTGAATAGGAACGATACAAAACACATTACCCCTCCAACAGTGTTAAACCTCTGTCCTTAGATCCAAATATCCAAATATTACTCCCTGGCTGCAAAAGTATGTTCAGTACAATCTTGCTTGACTAGTTCAGGTCCTCTATAATCTATATGGTTAGGATTTATCTCATCATCAAGATGTTGTTATTCGACTATTTCTTTGCAAGTAATTTAGAGCCACTTTAGCATCTTGGAAGTAATCTATAGGTCCTCTATAATCTATTTCTATTTTTCCTGGCAAGTAATTTAGAGCCACTTTAGCATCTTGGAGTCTCAGTTTCCATCAAGTCCTAACTTTTTGTCGCAGTCCGTCGGTAATAGCGACGGATTATTATCTGTCGCTAAAATCCGTCGATAATTCGCGTGTTTTTAGTAGTGTACTTTGTTTACACTCTGCTTGTTTAGAAGCAACTTTCTTGTAAACACAATCTTTCAAACTCTTGATTGTATTTCCTTAAGGGACCGGTTAGGTCAATAGTCTTGAGAAGACTAAGACTTATGTGTCTTAGTGTTTGCTAGTTCTTAGAATTGTTAGTCACTGAGCAAGGTGTGCTAGTGCAGTTGTAACATCCTTTGATCAGTGGATTACCTTCATTCGACGAAGGAAGAAATCACCTTAACGGATGGACTGGATTAGCTTGAGGATTTGTTCAAGTGAACCATGATAAAATCCTTGTGTGTTTCTCTCTTTACTCTTTGCTCTTCTACCTTTGAAACCGAGAGACTTTAGTGAACTTAAAAAGAAACCATTTTTATTGTAAAACTCTGTTCAAACCCCCATTTCTAGTGTTTTTCATACCTTCACTTCATTCCTCAAACCACTCTTTCCTTTAAGCACATTTTTATTATTATTGCTAAAATTGTTTGTGAGTAGAGCGAGGTAAGTGGTCTAGGTATGCCCCGCGTGGGTTCTCTTCGTGTAGGTTGGCTCGCGTTTAAATGAGTATGTATTTTGGGTAGTTTTCATCTGCTTTGCTTAACCTACGGATAAACAGGCTAACCCGCATGCCATTAATGTATTTTAAAATAAAAAAATTAATACTAAAAATACCTTAAACCCCCCTTAAAATTTAGAAAAATAAAATACAAAATTCCAACCTTAAAAAATCCTTATATACAAGCGTTTCTTCTTTTTAATAAAAAAATAACACTAGGCATCTCTACATGGTCCATGTGAGTTTTTATTTTTTTAAAAGTTATTTAGGCCCACGGATCATTCTTCAAATTTGTTAGTTAAACCATTTAATCCATGTGATAAACAGGCTAACCCATATAGACCCACATTTAAACGACCACCATTCTCCATCTAAAGCCCAGCGGACCGCTGGTTACGTAGACTTTGGCTCGCTTACTCACTCCATTTATGAGTTGTTTTTTTAGGAAAGGGTGGGAGAATATATTTTTATTTTCAATTAAAATATGATGCAATTTAATAATTTTTAAAAATTAATGATATAAAATAATAAAATAACATAAACACAATATTAATCACTTATTTATTATAATAAAAAATATATATAATTCTTCTAATCTGGAAAATAAAAATATACCCTCCCATTCCACTCACTTCAAAACTCACTCACACACTACTCACAAATAATAACCCTGAAAAAAGCATTTACATTCTTTCCCATATTTTTGTTACTTTTTTTTTGGAGCTTTTCCTGCTCCCTGCTCATTGGATTCAACGTGTTACTTCAAAAACAAAGATAACCAGCAAAGCCGTACCACGACCACTAGGACCTCAATAATGGCGGTGACGTATCTACCTGTGTCACCCAGAAATAACAGTTTTTAGTTCAGACTACTACTGCTATATGTTAGAAGGAAATAACTGTAAGAAACCCAGGAATTGCTGACATGATATTATATATGTCAATTTCGGAAAAAAAATCATTTAAAAGAAAAGCTAAAAATTCAATAAAAAGGTTAGAATTGTTTTTATAAATTTAAACATGATCAATCTTAACCACAATTCACAAGTCAAGTAAAAATAATTATGGGATTATAATTTGATGAATTAGATGAAAGGGAAAGTGAAAGAAGATGCATACCTGATACCATTGTTTTTAACACGAACTAGTGTTTTTTTACCCGTGCGTTGCACGGGGAATATGTCTGTTGTATTTGATACATTAATCAATATCTTGATTTATTTTAAACATATTGAACAACATATGAATTAGAAGAGTCTGAAATACTAAGCAAAGTGGTCAAAAAGACTTCTCTTCTAAGCCTGATTGAGTTCAAGATGAACTTGTTTCACATTCTTCATGAACATGAACACAATAATACAAATCATAAATATAAGGAATCACCAATAAAGCAGACGATACACACATATTATTCATGGAAAACAAAGAATGTGATAGTAGCACAAATCATGATTGTGAAAGATAAATCATAAATTATGACATCACTGCGTTTATTTGTAGTCATCCAAGTTTTAGCCAATACTGCAAAGTACCTACAATATATATATATATATATATATATATATATATATATATATATCACACTGTATACATACTTGATTTAATTAATAAAGATTTATTATATTGTAAAAGAAATAGAACGAACCTTAAACCGACAATAATAATTTTGCATTAGATGTTCATCAACTTATAAGATGTCATAGTCATCTTGTTGACAACGAAATAAAGTTACCCATTGTCAAGAGGAACATTTTTTTAAGACAGTAATTCCAGTTTTCTTTCTCTTATATATAGAGAATCCATCGTCATCAATAGTGGTGCAATTCTGATTTTATTTTTTGGAAAATGCTTAGAACACTTGCCATCCACCATGCAAACAAATTTCGGATCAATGACACCACATGGCCCGTGAATCATGTAAGATGAAACCGCCTTATATAGCTTTGGATATAGTATGGGGTCAGGAAGTTCTGCTGATATGTGTTTGTCTATGTCATCTCCTGTTTTGATTTTTTAGCTGTTAGAAATTCGAATTAAGAAACTAAAAAAAATATAAGCACTCAAAAAAAATAAAATTACCACAACAAATATCACATAATCTCCAAAATTTCACAAACTCTTATATATTTTACCTCTAAGAATATTTTAAAAATTATGACAAATATACTTGAATTATATGAAAAATTATTTTTTATTAGGTTTAAGAAAGAGTTTTTTTTTTTAATTTTCCTCCCTGTAAGAGAGGTTTTCCCCTGTAATTTGTATAAACAAATAAAAGTGGACTATATTGTTATGTAGTACAAAATTAGTGTGAAACTATATTATAAATCGATGAAATCTTATTAAAATTTATTTTTATAATAATTTTATATCTAGAAGTATTTCATGTAAAAAATTTCTCCCCATTAAATAAGTATTAATGTTTCTTACCTGTGCGTTGCATGCCAAATTTTGATATTATAATTTAGGCATCTATCAATGATTCTTAACAATTTTTTTGAAAGATAACAAAATTGATATAATAAAACCAATATTTGTCATTTTTTTTACTTGCTATAATTAAGAGTCTAAAAATTATGACCACTCAACAAAACAAAAGCACAAAGAATATCACACAATCTCCAAAATTTCAAACAATTTTTATATATTTTAACCATAAAATCATTTTAAAAATTACAAAAATATACTTAAATTATATAAAATTTATTTTTCTATTAGGTTTAACATGAAAGTATTTTCTTGTTAAAATGTTCTTCCCCGTGGGAAAATTTTATCTCCGCAATTTTCACGAAAAATGAAAATGGACTATATTATTATGTACAAAAAATTAACATGAAATTATATTGAAAACCAATGAAAATTTATTAAAATTAATTTTATATTAAAGTTTATGTAGAAGCATTTTCAAGTAAAATTTCCCTTCCCATGAGAGCTTTTAGTCATGTAATTTAAATATAAATATTATTGTTATCTAATCTCGACATGACATTTACTCACTGTCTTTCTCTCTCTCACACACACACATATTTATCTGAATCTTAGAAAGTTTGATTTATTTTGATTAATAATTTATTTATGTGTTGGAAATATTTAATCTGAACATGAAATTAATTTATTTATTTGGTAGGAAATATTTGTCATTTTTAATCATTCAAATTATTTGTAGGAAAAATATTACTCCTATATCTTACTTCAACTTTAAAAATATAAATGGGAGAATATAAAATTATGAATTAGACATTTAATTAAAGTAAACTATTTTTCAATTTGAGAAATCATGCATGATTGAGGTCATTCATGTACCATTATTTTCTTCAAGTTGTTGGGTGTTTGGTTTAAAACACCCAAAAAACGAATACCTATCATTGGTTACAATTTCCTTATCCTACGGTATTCATCCTTGTTTTCTACAAAAACTAATTTTAATTGATGAAAATTAAAATTCTTGTGCTTCTTCCAAAAAAAAAAGTGAATTTGGATATACAATAAAAAGAATTTAAATAGTCATATTATATAATTGCAAAAGAAAAAAAAGTAAAAAACACTGACAGTGAATCAAAGAAAACAACTCTAACTGTACCGTTGCATGTGGTATAAGATCAGAAATAACAAACCTTTGAACCAAAGACATTTTTGAAGAAGATTGATGAAAAAAAAGATATACAACATTGTGCATTAGAAAAAAGAAGAAAAGAAATGTCAATTGTCAAGATGATGGTATATAAGGAACAATCCTTTGGTCATTTCATGTTAATGGGAAAAGATGAGCAACGAAGATAATTTGTTCTTCATGTTATGAGAGAAAAAAAATATACAATCATGTATTAAATAGGATAAGAAATTAAATAGAGTGATAAAGGGACATCTGTTGAAAAAATTTACTCAATAGAAGATAAACACCTAAATCTCTTCTCCTTCTTTTGGTATGACCCGTTTCTTTTCTTCCTCACACTGTGTATTGCACACTTTTGTTCTTGACACAATAGTTAAATTATATGTACACGGTTTATAGCATCATAGTAAAAAAAGTTAAAAACTCATGGTCAATTTAAAAGATTTTATCTTAAATTGCTATAATTAAAGAGATGAAAAGTTTATTTTGATACAAAATCATGTTCATCTATTATCTTTATCTAAAAAAAATATTTTAACTTAAATTACTATAATTAAAGAGATGAGAAGTTTATTTTGATACAAAATCATGTTCATCATTAAAATTAATTAATACTCTAAAAATAAATCAAGATAAAATCAAGAAATAAACAACCTAAATCCTAATAAAATCTAAAATTTAAAAATGTATTTTTTTATGAGAATTAACGTGAGAATGACACGTGAATTTGTTTTTATGAGAATTAACGTGAGAACGACATGTCACTAAGAATTAACGTGAGAATGACACGTCACTTAATCAGCCTGATGGGAGTTCTTCTTTTCTAATATACTAGTGTTTTTTACCCGCGCGTTGCACGGGAAATATGTCTATTGTATTTGATACATTAATCAATACTTTGATTATTAAAAATATATTAAACAACGAATGAAATAGAAAAGTCAGAATTGATGAGTAAAGTGGAGATAAAGACTTCTCTTCTAAGTCCGATGGAGACCAAGAGGAACTCGTTTCACATTCTTCGTAAATATGAAGACAATAACACAAATCATAGATATAAGGAATTATCAACATATTAATCTTAAAAAAAATTAATGTGATAGTAGCACAAATCAGGATTGTGTAAGATATATCATAACGTATAACATTATTGTGTTTATTCCAACTAAGTAGGGATGACAATGGGTAGGTACTATAGTACCATCTCCATGCCCGCGTTTTTAAAAATTACATGTACCCGTCTCCATACTCACGTGGGTAGCAACTCGAAGCTCCCCACCTTTAGACAATTCAATGTCATTACAGGAAGTTATCCATCTTTGCCAAAATCTAAATCTATGGATGACAATGGGTATCAAAATCATAGGGTACCCGCAAAAAATACTCACTATGGGTATGGTAAAAAACCGCTAAATGGGTATGAGGTTGAGTATAGATAATTACCCGCAAAAAATAGTGGGTATGGGTGCAAATCCTGCATTAATTAAAAATCCGAAAATTGAATAAAAATTAATTATTATACTCTATAAATAAATGTAAAATAAATAAAATATTTCCTGGAAGTAAAATTAAATAAATAATAAGATAAAATTAAGAAATAAACAACCTAAATCATAATCAAATCTAAAATTTAAAAAGGTACTAAATAAAGATAGATAAAACCTAACAAGTCTAGCAAATCACAATAAAAACTCATAAAATCCTGAATTAATTAAAAATCCGAAAATTTAAGAAAAATTAATTAATATACTCTAAAAGTAAATCTAAAATAAAATAAAGTATTTCCTGGGTCTAAAATAAAATAAATAATAAGATAAATTAAAATAAAATTAAGAAATAAACAACCTAAGTCCCAATCAAATCTAATATTAAAAATGGTATTAAATAAAGATAGATAAAAACTAACAAAATCTTGCAAATCACAATAAAAACTCATAAAATCCCGAATTAATAAGAAATTCGCAAATTCAATAAAAATTAATCAATATATTCTAAAAATAAATTTAAAATAAATTAAAAGACCAAATCTTATCTTTTAAAATAATATCAATCAATTATTTTAGAATATATAAAATTAAAACATATATCAATTGAAAATTATATCTTCTAAAATAATATCAATTAATAAGGTTAGAATATATAAAATTAAAACATATATCAATTGAAAATTATATCCTCTAAAATAATATCAATTAATTAGGTTAGAATATATAAAATTAAAACATATATCAATTGAAAATTATATCCTCTAACAAATTGACACGTGGAATAATTTTTATGAGAATTAATCTGGTGCTGTCACGTCACTAAGAATTAATCTGGTGTGTTGACACGTCACTATGGAAGTTCTTCTTTTCTAATATATATTGATTGATATTGATATTGATATTGATATTGATGTGTTGGCTTGAATGTGCTTGATGACTGAAAAGAATGTTTAATTTAATTTCTTCCCCTTTATAACTGGAGACAACGAAACTAAATAATACTATTGCTTGGTTTACTATACAGTATACAATGATGGATGAATTTATATATAAGCCACAACGAGGAAAATTAAGGTAATAATTGTATCTCTTCATATCCTGGTGGAGCTTTTGCTGTAACACCCCGATTTCGGTGGCGTTACTTTAGTAACCAAAATAAACTTAATGCGGAAAAACGTGAATATTTTTTTTTCGATAATAACTAAGACAAGACGGAATTAAATAAAACCCAACAATAATAATAATCAGAACTAATATACAATATATAAACAGCCCCCGCTGTAGTAGTAACCTCGTCACGAGTAAACCTCCAGTGACGGAAAGAAAAGTGCGACGCCCGTAGGCAATATATACAGACCAAATGAAAAGGGGTGAAGTGCCCGCAACACCATCCCTCAAAACTGAGAATCAGCTGACCCAATGGCCTGAAAATAAGACCTCCTAAGTCCAACCAACTCTCTGTGATTCCCGTAAGGAAACCACACAAAAAGCTATAGGCGGATCTACCCTGTCCCCTAAGTAACAAATGAAGCAAGACTGTCAGAGCTAAAAACTCTACTCCTACACTAATCCCAACTCGAGGAGCTCATACTAACACCCAAAACTATGTGTCAGCATGATCGTCGTCTGAATCAGAATCCAGAACGACCAAGTCTATCAACCCTATCCGTCCTCCCCTCGCACCTGCAACGCTCTCCGAAGCTGGACTCACGGGCTTAGGGCCCGAACCCTGATCATCAATGATCGCAACGGAGGGTGCACTAGACCCTGCCGAAGGCACTCCCGCTGGAATCTCCTCTGAGGGATCCTCCTCCTCTGAAGATGACGGTGGCGGCGGTGCTCCTCCAAGACCTGGTCCGCAGTGAACGCCCGGTGGCAAGTTGAAGCTGATAGAGCATCGCCTCAACACTCCTGACCTCAAGAGTCCTCCACTGTCCACGTGGTCCTCCATGACACGCCCCGAATAGGTCGCTCGGTGGCTCGCGGGGTCAACCACCCACGACCCGGGGTCGTCCTGATCTATCATCTCGTACCTAATCCCCCCCGAAGGGTGGACCATGTCGAACCAGTCCGCAATATTCATCTGACAAAAGGCGTTGTCCGCCAAAACACACACAGAAGACGCGAGGGTCAACTCTAAAGAACTATGTAGATAATAAATCCAATAGGTACAAATAATAGATAGCCACTTAGGCTTATAACTAGAGATATCAATCCTAGGGTTGCATGTTCCACAAAATCATACGACAATAATAACAATTAGCATGTTCCAAGTAAGTTTATCAAATAGCAACCACACTCATCAACTAAGTCAGTATGCATGTTGCGTGATATGTATGCAGGTTAACCCAGTCAACCAATATGCAATCCGGAACGGATGGACATCAACGGATCAGCCCTTCACCAGCCACGGTGGTGCCATTTCGGCCCGCGTGCCTCTTACTCCAACAACAACGGTAGTCAGATCAGCCGTAACCCGTAGGTCTGCCATTTCGGTCTGCTACAAGAGGCGTCTACAGACGCTCTATCACGGAAATCCGGGTCTTATGACCATTTTGGAATCCGACGAGGTCCAGAGTACGTCCTGTGTTAATACCCCATTAATGTTGCATGAATGCAGGATGATTAGTCAACCAACGTCTCCGATCTCACTCGACACGTCGCCACGTGTTCTAGGTAAATTAAAGTCTCTAAAATCTTACCCTAAGGCAAAGTCGATTCTGCGACAAAAGACACACTTCACAACACACATCGCTGCTCCAACAGCACAAGAGTATCACATACTCGGGAACTAACGGTTCCCCGGACTTATCCCCAGGATAGCCCAACAACATCGCTGCTCCAACAGCACAACAACCAACGCTGCTCCAACAGCACAACAACAACAGACTCAACACTTGGATCCGACGACACTTCTCGTTTTCCAAACTATGATTTTCATCCAAAGCCTCCTTTCGAGATTATTACCCTTACTTAAAGATTTAGAGGTTGTTTAATGTCTTATGAATTTTCTTTTCAAAATAATATCCTTTTTAGTCTTATCGCAATTCCTATAAGTTCTCGGGATCTTCGAATCCCCAAATGACTCCAGAGAATGTCTCGATCCATAAACCCTATACAAGGCCCGAACCTCGTTCGTCCTATCAAACTTTCTCAAAACTCTCAAAATAAAATCGGCATGACCTGCCCGCTATTCTCACCATTCAGAATCTCAGATTTTCAGTGTAAAGCATATTTAAATCATCACAATCAACAACATGTCATATATCAATAAATCGCATCATAAACACTTAGCACTTAGCATATAAAGCATGCACCACACATCCTAGATTACCCACATAGCACATAGCATGTAAGTCAATCTTCAAAAACATTCAGTAGATGAATCATCTACATTGTCAGCCGAAGCCTCAGAAAACATTTTCAATCACACACAATCTCAGTGCATAAACAGTAAACAATGTCGAAATGTCGACCCTAAGCATTATCTAGAGATTCAGTGAGAAGCCCTCACCTGAAGGTTCTCCAGCAAAAACTTCAAACTCTTCTTCACAAGCAAGGTGTTGATCCTTAGGAAATTCCTCAAAATCACCTTTAGAACAAAACCACAAAAATCAATCAGAATCTATCGGAAACTAAGCTATCGATACTTACTAAGGTTACTCGAAGTAATCTATACTCTAAGGTACGATAATCTAGCGCGAAAAGACAAGTTTTCGGAAAAGGAAATTTCCTCCTCCCCCCTTATAGCTCTCGGCCACTATAGGTAATTGTAGGGTTCGATTTTTCTTCGATCAAACTTGGTTCCTATGCTTTCATAAGCCGTAACTAAGTGTATTCTGAACTCGGAAAAATTATCGGATCAAAAACTGTCGCAGGGGTATTTTGGTCATGATTTTTAACTTAGGATTTTCAAAACTGAAATCCCAAAAATAAAATTTTGCAGGGACGTCACCAACAACGTTTATGACAACTAATCCTACTAGCACTAAGCTAAGGCGATAGTTTACAGCCTAAAGATTGGAACTTTACTCAAAAACTACATAAATGGGTATTTTAGGCTCAAATTGATTCCGGCGGAATTCCGGCGACATAACGGAAAATCTAATCCGGCAGAAGTGATCTTGGGCATACATAGAAGAGGTTTAGAATCAGAAATGAAAGATTCAGGATAGTTTTGCAAAAATCCATAAACTATCCGCTCAGAAAACTCTACAGAAAAGCTATGGAAAAAGCGATCAGAGGTAAGGATTAGCGACTATACCTCGAAACCTTGAAGCAGCGACTAACGGATCAACGATCAAGCAAGTAATGAAGAAAACTCTTCTTCCTTCTTCCTTGTTGAAGCTCGCGGGTTTGAAGAGAGAAATGGAGGAGAATTTGAGTTTTTCTTCCTTTCTTTGCTATATATAAAGGTTGGAAATTCGCGGGAAAATGAAAGTTTCGCGAATCTGATTTTTCCGGCGTCATTCTCCATGAATTCTAAGATAGGTTTTGGCAAAGGAATTCCTAAGCTAAGAAGATGTCTCCTTGTATTTTTGGAAACTAATGCAAAGTCGGTGCAAAGTCGGTGTAAAACTATTTTACCCGATAAGTTGCTTTTTGCCTCGAATGTCGGAATAGAAAACTTCCTTCGGAAGAAAGATTGAAATCATCAAGAGAAATGGGTGTACGCGTGTAGAATATTCATTTGAAGCTCTGAATAGATAAAGTCCGCATAGTCGGGTGATTCTAGGGTTTTGAAATACCAGGGATTCGGTTTCGGCAAACTTCCGATGATTGGAATCGGACGTTCGTAGATCCTAGAGTTTCGCCTCGAAACGATTGTGATATATGGAAAAAGAGAAGTTCTAACATTTCTCTGAAGATTTTTGGAATTAACTACCATCGTGCCTAAAAGTGAAAATTGTAACGCCCCGATTTCTCGAGTGTTACACAGTAACTAATTAACCAATTTTCGTAAAGAGTTTTCGTCGATTCACTTATTAATCTTCAATTAATGACAAACCTTCCATTTTACAAAAACTCTTGAAACATAACCTTTCCAAAAAAACACGCGGAAGTAACCAACTTCGTAAAACTTTTTAAATAACCAACTGTAAAGAGTACGAAACAAAGGCCTGAATGAAAATAAAGATTACATCAAAACTTGTTCATTCGAATTTAAGCAATAAAACTGTTCGATACCAACACTTCGGAAACTCTCAACCCCAACAGAAAACAAAAGACTCTCAACCCAAACCCTATTCCTTAGCCTCTTCCTCTTCCTCTAAAGAGTAGTCGTCCTCCAGTATTGGCACGTCACGTAGCATCAACTCCCAAGAATGAGTCATCGCCATTATCTTCACGACCATCTACCCCCCCCAAACAAACACATAGCAAACAAGCAGGGTCAGGTCCAACAAAAGAATGATAATGACAAAATCAACAACAACATATATAATATAAGTACATTATATGTCTTTTATGGGAAAGAGTCAGTTACTAACGGAATCTCACTTCACACAACCACCAAAACTTCCATGGCCATAATCACGATCATCCGCAGATGAACAAATCTCGGAGGGGACTCACCGTACAACCCTCAATCATGTGGGGGGACTCACCGTCCGCCAGACTCACCGTCCGTCCACAGAATCACAAGGCGACCGCAGTCAGCCAATCACGTGGGGACTCACCGTACAACCCACAAAACACCCTCGCGTGCAAGGTACCATCGTTCTCATGGTCCATAGTCCTCACCAGACCTATGTCCAATTATTCACATTTACTTGCAAGCGAGTTTATTACACTTTTCTCTTTGTTAAGTCTCTAAAATCAATCCTAGAGTCTTATCATACTCTTTATACAACAACCTTCACAACACAACATTCACGGGTTACAAGGGAATTACGGCTAGGTGAGCGACCCTTGAACCATTAACTCGGAAAATAAATATAATCCACGTAAAGGAACGCAAGAACATTCACTCATGCATAATATATCATCGCAACTTCAACATATTGACAGCAGAAACAACTTTCACAAAAATAGAGCCACAGAATGCATCTTTCAACCAAAAATCACGTATGATACCTTTCTAGAAAGCTATTTTAAAGATCTACAACTCTCTAGTTAAAATCATTTTCATTTGAGCCCCAGAATTAGGTGATATTACTCCTTAAAGTTTCTGTCCGACACAGGGAAAAACAGCAAGTATGACAGTTACCCAAAACGACCTACAACACACAATACTAGACCAAAATTTATGATCTTTATATGCCTGGAAAGCTCTTTCGAAGATCTACAATTTGTATTTTAATCATTTCTTTATTTGACGACCAGAAACAAGTAAAAATAGGACCTGAAGTTTACTGTCCAGCACAGAAATCTGACAGAGAATGCATTTGCCATCAATTTCGTTTAAGCCATTCTATTCTAAGGGTTCTAAGTCATCTACCAGCATCAAATATAGTAACATGTTCACAGTGTAACCCAATATGACCTGGAAAAGTCCAGCACACATCGCATATTCAAAACCTCAAGCACATCAATCAAGTTCATACATAAAATCATGTCAAAGCATGGCAAGAATCATAATTTTTCCAAGAAAACTCATGATATAACCCCTATTCTACCCAAAAGATCCTAAGACCAGCCCTTACCTTGTTTGGTGATGGAAAAACAGAAGTTTGGAGATGGAAAGAAGGTTCAAAAGCTGCTGTCCTCGTTCTCTATTTCCTCTCCCTCGCGAATCCCTCTCTACTCGCGCTCTCTCCCTTGCTCGCGTGCATGACCGGCGACAATGGTGGTGGCTTGGGCGGCGGCTCCCTTCTCTTCTCTCACACGTTCTCTCTTTTCTCTCTTCTGCTCTCTCTTTGTTTTTCACGTGAAGGTGCTGTAGTGTATCTCTGTTTTCTGATTGTGGAAGAATAGGGTTTCCCCCCTTGGCTAAAATCCCATGCAACCCACAAGTGGGCTAGGGTTTTGTTTTTCCACAAGCCCGACCCAAGTTCAACATTAACCCACCAATTTAATTACCTAATCAGACCTGAAACTTACTAAAACCTAAGCCCTCAAAGGTAAATTCATAATTAAATTCGGACTTAGAAGAAAAACAATGTAATAATCCCGCTGGCACTGTACAGCCGGAACTACGTTCACTAAAACGGTGATATCTGGAGCTACAGATATCGGATCGACACGAAACCACTTGGAGAATTTTCTAGACTTGAGGGGCTACAACTCTCATGAAGGAAGTTTTCCCAAATGAAGTCGTTAAGACCCTCTAAAAATTCACACAAGTTGACAGTTCTAATCTGCCAGTTATCAAACATAGCCAAAAACTTCAATTTTATTCAAACTTCCATAAAATTGTTCCAAATTGAACTTAGGGCCTTACAAAAATTAGCTATATACTAGGGTTTCTGACCTAGGTTTGAGCGTACAACGTTCGTGCTATAACTTTTATCGATCATAATGCAATCCTTGAACTTTTCCTGAACTTTCTCCTTCATAAATATATTTCATTTAATAAACTTTCGTTCAGGTTTCCCTTCACATTACATCAACCCTAATCGTGAATAAGAAGTTTATTCACTTAGCATGAACTTAAAAACTCGGGCCTTACATCTGCCAAGGTAAAAAGCTTTGGAATTAGGCAGAAGGTTTTTTTTTTCGATAAGCCAAATTTTATTGAATGAAGTACAAGTGGTACTTCAACCCAATACAGGAAAAAAAGAAGCAGAAGAGAAAATGACATAAAACAGCTCAAAACAAAAAACCCCCCTCTCACCGGAAGCAAGTCTTAATAGAAATGCCTTATTAAAACCTTGCTAGGAAAACCCCCTTAGGAAAAACCTAGTAAGGAAAAAGAGTACATTAACTACAAAGACAAAGCAGCACTCCCAAGAGAAAAACATAAACCCGACAAACCCCAACTCAAACTATTATTCTCCATTTAGCAGATACAGATTCCAACACATAGCAGCACCACCATAGTCCACGCTCAAACCAACAAAATGCAAGACACAGATCCCAGGTAAAAGTAGTTACTTTCCAAGCAGTCCATGAATGCAAAGCAAAACAAAAATGATACTGCAATCCCCTTAACAGACCCCACAATGGTTCCAAGTAACACATGAGGAAAGCAACACTGTCAAGTACCACCACCACTTGAACAGCAACGAGAAATGCATCCTCCAAGTGAATTATTGGAAACACAGTCCACCAAAACCACATCAGAGTGATACTAAAAGCCCAGCAGTTTACAACCCATGAATGCAAACTAGTGGATTAGTGAACCAATCATAAAAGGGGTAATGAAAATCCTTTATGTTAGCTTTAGACCATGCCCAGGAGTGTCTCTTGATAAGCTCCAGCACCTTGTCATGATTAAACTGCTCACCTCTAAACACAATTGAGTTCCTCATTAACCAAAGGTTCCATACAGTCGCTAACGACACAGATAAAGCTGCACGCATTTGTGTGTTGTTCCAGCCAATCTTAAAACGAATTAGAAGATCCCTCGGGGAGGAAGCAGTAACACTGTTTACACCAAGCCAATCAAAACCAAGCTGCCAAATCTGTTGCGAGCATGGGCACATGAATAGCAAATGCCAGCAAGATTCCACACAATTACAACAGAAACTGCATTGAGCTTGTTCTTCATCAGTCAAGACCCTACGCTTGAGAAGATTCTCCTTGCTTGCAATTCGATCCAATAAAATTCTCCATGAAAAAGCCTTTACGTTTGAAGGTGCAAAAGACCGCCAAACTTCAGAAGCCGCATGATCTTGCTCCATGAAGGTAGAGCCCTGCAAAAGTAAGTAAGCAGAATATACTGAAAAATTACCATCATCGCTAGCCAGCCAAGTCCAGCGATCTAAGGAACCTTCAATGAGCTGAATATGATTGAGATCAGTCATCAAATCTGCCTCCCATTGAAGCTCGCGACCCAGCAGCGGTCGACGCCATCGAAATTCCCAATGCCAACTGCCATTCAGCCATCTCCCACACTCAGAAATAGCAGCCCTTTTCAGCCTTGAAAGGTTATACAATCGAGTGAATTTGCAGCGAAGACTACCCTGACCTACCCAGTCCTCGTGCCAAAAACTAGTGTTGTTTCCCCATCCGGACTTACTTCCGTGAGCCCTCATCAAGCCAATTCGATCCTTCTACAGTGCAAGCCCCTTGTACATCACGCCACCACGCAGACTCAGGCTGAAAAGACTGATCTGGGTACTTTGATCTAATTACCCGACTCCACAAACAGTTAGGATCCATACGCCATTTCCACATCCACTTCCCGAGCATCGCCTTATTAAACATTGATAGATCCTTGATGCCCAAACCACCAGCGTCTTTAGGTTTGCAAATGGTTGCCTAACTGACCCAAGCGATCTTTCTCTCTTCTTCGCTTTCGCCCCACAAGAATTCCCTCATAATCCTGTTACAAGTATTAACCACACACACAGGGATACGGAAGAAAGATAAGAAAAACAGTGGTATAGCTGAAAGAACACTCTGAATAAGGCAAATGCGCCCTCCAAAAGATACTGATTTACGCCTCCAAGATGATAGCCTACGCCGGAATTTTGAAATAACTGGTTCCCATGTTTGAAGGCGATCGGCCCGAGCACCAATGGGAATGCCAAGATAAACGAACGGAATGCTCATCAATTTACAGTGTAAGAAGGAGGCAAAATTCTGCGCAGAGTTCAAATCAAGAGCAACAGAAGCTAATTTGCTCTTACGAACTTTGAGCTCAGAAATCAACTCAAAACATCGAAGGATTCCCTTCATCACAACCACATTCTTGAACGAGGCTTCTCCCATAAAGATAGTGTCATCGGCAAACTGAAGGAGGGAGACCTCACAAGAACTATTAGTCCCCACCTGATAACCTTTAAATTATCCCAATTTAACAACATTCATGAAAAGGCCATTAAAACCTTCCGCCACAATAAGGAATAAAAAAGGTGCAAGCGGATCGCCTTGTCTAAGTCCACGTTCCATCTTGAATTCCGCTGTTGGACTTCCATTAACCAAAACCGACACAGAGGCGGACTCCAAACAGCTCTTAACCCAAAGAATCCACTTATCGCTGAACTTCATCCGCTTTAGCATATACAACAGAAAATCCCATTCAACAGAGTCATACGCTTTTTCATAGTCCACTTTAAAAATCAATGTTGGTCTCTTCCTAACTTTGGCATCATGCACAACCTCATTCACAACTGAAACACTGTCAAGCATGTACCGCCCTCCAATAAAAGCGAATTGACGTTCATCAATCAGTTTCCCCATTACAGGTTGTAACCTCAATGCAAGAAGTTTTGAAACAACCTTGTAGATGCAACCAATCAAGGAGATAGGTCTGAATTCATTTAAATTTTGGGGAGAATTCACCTTTGGAATGAGAGCAATAAAAGATGCGTTACTGCCCTTAGGCCAAGCTCCCCGACGGTGAAACTCCTTTACTGCCTTAGAGAAATCACCCTTTAGAATTGACCAGAATTTTTGGATGAATTTGAAATTAAACTCGTCAGGGCCCGGGCTTTTATCACCACCACATCCCCAAACCGCAGACCGAATTTCTTCATCAGAGAAAGGAGCTGACAGAGAAGAATTATCCACATCTGATAAAGTTTTGAAGACAACCCCATCCAATGTAGGCCGAGGACCCGAGACAGACTTAAACTTTGATTCAAAAAAGCCTCTTACAACCTCCTTAACACGCATAGGATGTTCGTCCCATATGGCATCAATTAGTAACCCCAGTATAGAGTTGGCACGCCGCTTCTAGTTAATTGTGGAATGGAAGTAACTGGTATTTTGATCTCCTTCTGCAATCCATTTTGTTCTGGCTTTCTGACAAAGTAATGATTCATGAAGACGTAGGACTTTCCAAAATTCAGCCGATAACTCTCTATGACGCCCTTGATCCGCCACAGAGAGTTCCCTAGAATCTGCCATAGCAGCAAGGGCATTAATTTGGTGAACCAAAGACTCACCCTTGTTGTTTAAATTACCAAACACATTTTTATTCCAATCTTTCAGATTCAAGTGACGAACGCACTGTCGCGGGTGCGTGCCAAAGTATTCTGCTTTGAATGCAGTACAAGGTGTTGAACACCAGGATCGATCTCACAAGGACTCGGTGGAGTATTAATTGATAATAGAGTAAAATAAAGCAATTAAAAAGGGGTTTTGATTGATTTGATTGTAAAGTAACAAACAAAACTTAAAAGAGATTTAATCAGATAAAAGAAAGTGTTAGTTATCGGATTATAACATTCAAGTGCAACAAACCTTCATTGATTACAAAAGATTAATTCTTCCTTATTGTTTCTCTAATTCGTGAGAGTTGATTAACTAAGCGAAAATCAATTCACAGTTTCCTAAACTAAGCGATTAAGAAACAGTTACGAACTAACATGAACTAAGCGAACATGCATCAACTCTTATTTCTAAAACTACGGAATTAAGCAAACCTTAGATCAGAAATAGAGATGAAGATAATTAATAAAGAAGGAATTTGCATTAAGAACAGAACCACAAGTTTGCAAACACGAGAATATTAAAAATCCTAAGAGTAACTAGAGAGTTTAGCAACTCATAGTAGAAAAGATGGAGAGAGATATTAGGAGAAGGTGGAGGAGGTGATGGTGAGATGTGGTGAGGTGGTGAGATGATCTAACAAAAGCCTAAATCTCACTTATTTATACTAATAAATAAAATTGTTCATCAAGTAACAATACTTGTAATTTAAATCTTTTCTAAATCTTCATAAAATCGGGCCCACATAAAGGAGTAAGCTGCTGAACAATCAGGCATTCGCAGGTTCCACAAGAAGACTGAATCTTCAATTAAGGTAAACATGAGAGTTGTAGCTCTTTAAGTCAGCTTCGCGGGCCTTCAATCGGATCCTAATTCGGAGTTCTGTAGCCCAAGATATGATCATTTTAGTGCAGACTGTTCTTGACTCGCAGGATTAGCGACAGAAACTTTGCAAGGAAATTCTGACCAAGTTAGATGCTGATTCTAGAATTGTGCTGAACATGAAAATTGTAGGGCTTCGAGTTAGCTTTCCAACGACATATTATTCTCCTTATTTCGATATTGATAGCTCCATATTCAATCTGTTCTAGCAAAACAGTCATAGAAACTAAAAGTGTAGAATTAAGCTCTTTTCCATGAATAATCCAAATAAGCACTAATGGTCAAAACATGGCTAAGTCATAACAATTAAGCACAAAAATGTATATAATGAAGCTTAGAAAGACACACGTAAAGTGCATCAATTATGCACTTATCATCAAGCGAAGGCCCTTCAATTTTTCCTTCAGTATGTACGCTCCCCAGCCTCGGAACCGCAGATCAGACCAAGATTTTTCCACTACTGCAGGAAGAGACGGGTCATTGAGCCAGCAGTTAAGTACGTGAAAAGGTTTAGGGCCCCAATCCTCCACTGAACGTCGCAGCAGTAACGGACAATGATATGAAATATCACGGTCCATGACAAGCTGTGAACAGTTAGGCCATAATTCTGACCAGTGATCGGAAACCAGAAATCTATCTATTCTGCTCGATGCCATATTATTTGGTCTTTGCCAAGTAAATTTTTTCCCTGCCAGGGGGATATCAGAAATAACCATGTTAGAAATAAAAAGAATTAAATTCATACATATCACGCCGCTGAGAGCTATTGGTTTGTGCTATGCCCCTGCGTTCCTCTTCACACCGCACTGAATTGAAATCTCCAGCCAAGCACCACGCCAAGATTGAACAGCTCGCCTTCCAATCTCTCAGTGCAGCCCATAAAATCATTTTCTGGTCCAAATTGCAAGCAGAATATACATTCACAATAACACACTTCAGGTGACTATGCTCCCAAAACCCGATAAGGCCAAGGTAACCAGAACCCTGCACAAAATTTTCCAAGACAAAAGTGTTCAGTTTCCAAATGCACAGTAGGCCGCCAGCTGCATTAACAGCTGGAATTGCACGCTAGTCAAACTCTGTATCACCCCACAACTGAGCACACAAACGTCTATCTACAGAACTCGACTTTGTTTCTTGGATGCATACCATGTCTACCTGATTTCTACAGAGAACCTCTCGAATCACCCTCTTTTTAGCCGTATCTTCCAACCCTCGAATGTTATATGAGAGTATCTTCATTGATCATGATTATTAATCCCACCTTGGACATGTCGCAGTACTTCAGTAGCACCTGCTTCATCTCTCTGCTGAAGTGCTTTCAATCTGCTAATCATCTCCTCATCACTACCTGTGAAGGACGCACCACACCTCTTGCCAAGCTCCCAAATCAATTCAGCTTGAGACTGGCGTCCCTCCAACCATAGGGTATGTCTAGGATTGCTGCAAATTGAACTCTGAGGGTACTCTTGGTGTATTGCCTGTCGAAGCTCTCTCCTTTGGGATGAAGCAGAATTCTGTGACACCGTTCGTTCAAGTAAGGTTCCTGTTCCTTGAGAAGACCTTGATCTTGCCTTCCTCGTCAGTATCTCAAACTGGTTGCTCACCTCCACCGTAATCACTTCTTTCATGCCCGCGTTATGGTCTAAAGAACCCGCACAAAATTGTTGTCGTCCCCCTCCCTAAGTTGCTGGTTGTACGTGCTGAGTTTCAGGAACTGCAATTTGTGAACCCAAATCCCTACCTTCAAAATGGGGATTTTTTAACCTGTCACCCCCCACCTGGGTCGGGTTTAAATTTTGTTGTTGGTTTCCTGGGGCAAGCTTCAGACTCGGGTCCATCTCAGGGTTGATAGAGCCCACCGAGCCATGTGGAGAGATGGGCTGAGTCATAGAATGACCCATAAGTGCTGATCAATTAACCATAAAAAAAACTACAATAGCTGTCGAAATATAACAAATCAGAAATAAATCCGTTAATAGAGAAATAAATCTCAACAATATATATCCACTCTATATATAATTAAGCCCATGATTTTGAATCCAAGGGAGTTATATATCTATTTTTTTTCTCATGATGTCATATCTCATGAGATTTTATATTTGTTTTTATACATCGAAAAGATGATGAGATTCTATATTTAAATATGAATTTAAATAATATTAATTTTTTTGTGATTAAAAATAGCATGTACTTTTACTTATAAGCCAGTCTAAATAGCTTATAAAAAATAAGGTCAAAATAGCATTAATGCAAACCATAAACTATTTACATTGTCAAACCCTTACATAAACATATCTGCTATAAAAATAAGTTTAACAAACGGACAAATAATGTTGATGAAGAAAATTTTCAATGCAAAAAAGGAACTGTAAATATTATGAAGGGGACATAAGGGTGGGAGAGGAAGGTCCACGGTTCGAATCTTGAAAGATAAATTTGAAGGAATTTTCTAACTTACTAACAACTAACCACTAACATTTCCCTATAAAAAAAATATTACAAATATTTTTGCAGAGGACGTCTGGCTTATTTTAGTATTCGGGCTTTTAATTCATATAAAGGTTCTTCTTTTTTCTTCAAAAGTGGAATGGAGAATGATGATCCTCTAGAGTTCTTTTTATTTTTGAAACATTCTCTAAAGTTCTAAAAACAACTACAACATGTACTATTTACGATCCGATTGAAGGCTATCTAGAAAATTTATTTTTTTTTATTTTTTTTAGAATGAAAAAGCCAAACAGACATTTGGTTAAATGAAACCCTTTATTAACTTAAACGTGGACCGAACTTGCCTCTATACTCGACGTCTTGCGAGCTTGTGGATTGGTCCCGTCTCGTATAGTCTGGCGAGACCCATATAGATGACACCTGGCAGAACCATGCGAGATGAGTTACTCTTGAAGGTATGAAAAACGGTAGAAAGGGGGGGTTTGAATAACGTTTTCAAGATAAAACTTCCACCTTAAGATTTTAACAAATCTTTTCGAGACTCAAGGGTGCTTAAGATAAGAGATAGAAAAGCACACAAGGATTTTATCCTGGTTCACTTGATAAATCACTCAAGCTAATCCAGTCCACCCGTTAAGGTGATTTCTTCCTTCTTAGAATGAAGGCAATCCACTAATCAGGTATATGTTACAACTGCACTTGAAACCTACAAGTGACTAACAATACACTGACTTAGCTCACACTAAGATTCACTCTCTTAGTCTACTTTAGGATCCGATCAACCTTGATCTCCTAAAGGCAAACTATACAACTGTATATGAAGTTCTTGTTTACACAGAAAATGCTTCTTAAAAGCTTATAGTAAACAAAATGAAATTCAAGATGAAAGAAAGCTTAGAAGGTTTTTAATATTGCTTGCGCGTGTGTGTTCTTCAAGCCGCTTCTTTCAATCTTCAGCCTCTATTTATACTCCAAGGATTAGGGTTTGAACGTTGCATGAGAATGCTACCGTTGGAGGGCAGTTCTGGAAATTCCAGCTTCTGCTGTGGCTGAGAATATAGGTTAGGTCGTCATGATAGTACATTTGCTTTTGTACTTTGGATAGTGACTTGACCTTTAACCTCGTTTGACTTCTGATCAGAGGAGCGCTTCGTGTTGGGACTTGTGAAGCTGGTTGATCAGAGTCAGAAGGAAGCTTGGATCCTCTGACCGATGTACCTTCTGATCTTCACTTCAGAGGATCAGTACATGGTCTTCAGAGCCAGTTGCTTCTGGACTTCAGAGTCTTCACTCTTCAGCTTCTGGATCTTCAGAGTCTTCTTCACCATCAGAACTTCTGAGCCTTCAGAGTATCTGGGTTGTCAGAACGTCTGGACCATTAGAGCTTCAAGTGAGCTGAGTCCTTAACAGAGCTTAAAATACTTTAGATCTTCTGAAGCTTTTCTACTGTTCATACTGAACATAGACATTGCGAAAGCGTTGCTAGGATCACTCTTTAAGCACATTGCTTCTGATTTGTGTGAGTTTTTGACAAGGTCAGAACCTGTTGAGAGCACACTCAGAAAACACGTTAGAGTACCATAATTGTTCATATCAAAAGGTTAACTTGTAATCATCAAAACATAGAGTTGTACTACTAGATCAAAACTTGATCTTACAATCTCCCCCTTTTTGATGATGACAAAACTAAGTATTTGATGAACAATTCTTAAACAATAAACTGAATTCACTCAGAGTTTAGAGAAATAGAATAAGGCTTATCCTGATGTGAATGGTTTATTTTGCTCATTCTGAATTCAAGTCACTGCTTGATTCTGAGCTTAGCTCCCCCTGAATCTAAGACTTAATGAAAACGTTAGTAGTGTCTAGATTCTGAGCTAAATAGTATAAGAGTTCAGAGTGAAAAACTTATGACATAGATGAATTGGAATAATCAGAGCGCATAAGTATTCAGAGTCAACAGTCTTGGGTATCAGAGTCAAACTAATATCACTTCAAAAGAAGTGAAATGTATTCCTTGTATTTGCCCAGTGACACATCTATGGTTATAAAGGTGGAACTCTTAAATTCTCCAAAATAAAAATAAATCACACTAACACAGCTTACACATCAAAAACTGGGTTGTACTCCCCCTTTTTGTCATAAGCAAAAAGCTTGGGGTGTGAAAAACTTAGTTTGAAGTACAAGGTACTCCCCCTTAGAGAAGGTCTAAGTTTAGAAAAGATGGAGAACGAATTAAAATAACTGATTAAAAAGAAATCAGGGATTTAATGAGGTGAATGAATGCATATGCAGAATATTGACCACCGGCCACGGAAGTTAAGAGAAGCTTCAGTTACTAATAACTTATCCTCGAGAAACAGCTTCGGCAATTACTTCTGCAGACTTAACGTAGCTTATAAAAGGCTGTTAATCCATAGTAGTCTTCACATCTCATTTCACATCTCATTCCTTGAGCATAATATAGCAATGGCATCCTTCACAGCATGCATCGAGCAGTTGAGGATCAAGGTCTTCGATGAAGATCTCTACATGAATGTTCGCCATCCAGAGGAACCGAGCATCTACAGCTTGACAAACCAGCTACTAGGCATGAGCCTGAGTCCAGAGTTAGACAGCATCCTCAGAGGCTTCCTTAGGCTCATGGAAGAAATGCAGATTTGCTTCCAGAGGGAGCAGGAGCTATATGAGGAGATCAGGGCTATTGAAGCAGCACTGGAGACGGTGGCGGAGGGTCCTGAGAGGCAGGAGCTGCGCCAGAGCTTAGTCCTCTTAGAGTATAGGCAGCATCGTCTGGAGCTTTAAAAAGCATCGATGCGTAGGCAGTGTAGAGAAATGAGGGAAAATCCTCCATTTTAAGTTATGCAGTGTATGAAGTAGCTTATTTATTAATAAAAATAGATTGTTGGTTATTTAATGTGTATGGTTGAAAAGAGTTTGAATGATGAGCACATAATATGCAACACATAGTAAAAACGATAACTAAAGAATTAAAAAACAGAAATAAAATAAAACATAGTAAATCAAAGTATATAGATAAAGAAGTAAAAACGAAAGAAAAGAGTTCCTAAATCTAGGGTTTAGAAGTTCGACGCAGAAGTTCTTGAATTGCACGATTCATGTCGATCAGGAGTCTCATGAGTGTTGAGACGTTGTTCCAAAATGTCAAGTCTGGAAGAGCTTGGCTGTGTAGAAGTAGAGGGGACATCCTGAGCAGAGAGAGGAGCTTGAGTGGATTGAGAATCAGCATAAGCGAAAGGCACTGGAGTAAGTGCTTCACATCTGAGAGCTTCAGCCTCAGCTTCTAGCCGTTCAGCTTCTAACTTGGCATTTGCAATCCTTTCAGCCTCTTGACGAGCAGCTTCTTCTGCTTGTTCTTTCTTTTTCTTTGCTTCCTCAACAGCTTCAAGTAGCTTACTTCTTAGTTGTTGTTCATGCAGAATCACTCTTCTGTTGAAACGCTGCTTTGCAGCCTCAATCCTCTGATCCCTTGCCGTAGTGAGATGACTCATCATAGAGGGAACTTGAGCAATTAACCAATCACTCAGACGATTCCATTCATCAGCAACAGAGTCAGGATTCTCACTTAGGTCAGTGTGACCTTGGACGTTGCGAATCATCAGTGATGCTTCATGATTAAACACATTGATGCACTCAAGGAGGTTGTTTGGCTTGAGGTAGGTAAAGGGAACGATGGAAAGATTGGTTTCCGGAGAAGTTGGGTGATTGCTGCTATTGGCCTCAGAAGCACCTTGAGGAGAACTGTAAGATCAAGTTTTGATCTAGTAGTACAACTCTATGTTTTGATGATTACAAGTTAACCTTTTGATATGAACAATTGTGGTACTCTAACGTGTTTTTCTGAGTGTGCTAATTACAGGCTCTGACCTCAACTCAATCTCACACAAATCAGAAGCACTGTGTATAAAGAGTGACCCAAGCAACGCTTTCGCATTCACCATGTTCAGTATGAACAGTGGAAAAGCTTCAGAAGTTCTGAAGTTATACAAACTCTGATGAGGACTCAGTCACTAGAAGCTCTGAAGATCCAGAAGTTCTGATAACCAAGAAACACTGAAGGTTCAGATGTTCTGATGGTGTAGAAGACTCTGAAGATCCAGAAGCTGAATAGTGGAAACTCTGAAGTCCAGAAGCAAGAAACTCTGAAGGCCATGTTCTTCCCTCTGAGTTCAGAATCAGAAGAAACAATGGTCAGAGGATCTGTGCTTTCCCTCTGACTCTGATCAACCGGCTTCACAAGTTCCAATACGAAGCATTCCTCTGATCAGAAGTCTCCTAGGTTAAAAGGTCAAGTCGCTATCCAAGTACAAAAGCAAGTGTACCTTCCTGACGACCTACCTAACGTTCTCAGCCACAGCAGAAGCTGGATTTTCCAGAACTTCCCTCCAACGGTAGCATTTCCCATGCATTGCTCAACCCTAATCCTTGGAGTATATATAGAGGCTGAAGATTGAAAGAAGCGGCTAGAAGCAATACATACGCGCAAGACATATTCAAATTATTCTAAGCTTTCTTTCATCTGAAATTCATTGAGTTTACTATTAGCTTTTTAGAAGCAAATCTCTTGTAAACAATTCTTTGATAAACAGTTTGTTTAGTTCCTTTAGGAGATCAAGGTTGATCGGATCCTAGAGAAGACTAAGAGAGTGAATCTTAGTGTGAGCTAAGTCAGTTTAATTGTTAGTCACTTGTAGGTTTCAAGTGCAGTTGTAACTCTTACCTGATTAGTGGATTGCCTTCATTCTAAGAAGGAAGAAATCACCTTAACGGGTGGACTGGAGTAGCTTGAGTGATTTATCAAGTGAACCAGGATAAAATCCTTGTGTGCTTTTCTATCTCTTATCTTTTGCACTTAAGTTCTCGAAAGATTTGTCAAAATCTTTAAGGTGAAAGTTTTGTACTGAAAACGTTATTCAAACCCCCCCCCCCTTTCTACCGTTTTTCATACCTTCAATTGGTATCAGAGCGCAAGTTCTGATTACCACACCTAACAGTGTTCAGTGATCCGGGCCGGTGTGAAAAACAATGGCTGCCACCACCAGTGAAACTCAAAGAGATGGTTACAATGCAAAGCCTCCTATGTTCGACGGTCAAAGGTTCGAATATTGGAAAGATAGACTGGAAAGTTTCTTTCTGGGTTTCGATGCAGATCTCTGGGATATTATTGTGGATGGCTACGAGCGTCCAGTTGATGCAGATGGCAAGAAGATCCCAAGGTCAGAGATGACTGCAGATCAAAAGAAGCTGTACTCACAACATCACAAAGCAAGAGCAATTCTTCTAAGTGCTATTTCCTATGAAGAGTACCAGAAGATTACAGATCGTGAGTTTGCTAAAGGCATTTTTGAATCTCTGAAGATGTCTCATGAAGGAAACAAGAAAGTCAAAGAATCAAAGGCATTGTCTTTGATCCAAAAGTATGAATCCTTCATCATGGAGCCAAATGAGTCCATTGAAGAAATGTTCTCCAGATTTCAGTTGCTTGTAGCTGGCATACGACCTCTCAACAAGAGCTACACAACAAAAGATCATGTCATAAGGGTCATTAGGTGTCTTCCTGAAAGTTGGATGCCTTTGGTGACTTCAATAGAGCTCACGAGAGACGTTGAGAATATGAGTTTAGAAGAACTCATCAGCATTTTGAAATGCCATGAGCTGAAGCGCTCAGAGATGCAAGATCTGAGGAAAAAGTCCATAGCCTTGAAATCCAAATCTGAAAAGGCTAAGGTTGAGAAGTCAAAGGCTCTTCAAGCTAAAGAAGAGGAATCTGAAGAAGCATCAGAAGATTCTGATGAAGATGAGCTGACTCTGATCTCCAAGAGACTCAACCGCATCTGGAAGCACAGGCAGAGCAAGTTCAAAGGCTCTGGAAAGGCAAAAGGAAAGTATGAGTCCTCAGGCCAGAAGAAGTCTTCAATCAAGGAAGTCACATGTTTTGAGTGCAAAGAATCTGGGCACTACAAAAGTGATTGTCCAAAGTTGAAGAAAGACAAGAAGCCAAAGAAGCACTTCAAGACGAAGAAGAGTCTGATGGTGACATTTGATGAATCAGAGTCAGAGGATGTTGACTCTGATGATGAAGTCCAAGGACTCATGGCAATTGTCAAAGACAAGGAAGCAGAGTCAAAGGAAGCTGTTGACTCTGACTCAGAATCAGAAGGAGATCCTAACTCAGACGATGAAAACGAGGTATTCGCTTCCTTCTCTACCTCTGAACTGAAACATGCTTTGTCTGATATTATGGATAAGTATAACTCCTTATTGTCTAAGCATAAAAAGTTGAAAAAGAACTTATCTGCTGTTTCCAAGACTCCTTCTGAACATGAGAAAATTATTTCTGATCTGAAAAATGATAATCATGCTTTGATCAATTCTAACTCTGTGCTTAAGAACCAGATTGCTAAGTTAGAAGAAATTGTTGCCTGTGATGCCTCTGATTGTAGAAATGAATCTAAGTATGAAAAGTCTTTTCAAAGATTCCTAGCTAAAAGCGTGGATAGAAGCTTAATGGCTTCAATGATCTATGGCGTAAGCAGAAATGGAATGCATGGCATTGGCTATTCTAAACCAATTAGAAATGAGCCTTCTATGTCTAAAGCTAAATCCTTGTATGAATGCTTTGTTCCCTCTGGTACCATATTGCCTGATCCTTTACCTGCTAAAGTTGCTAAACACCCTCTTAAAAAGGGATCTTTCTCTATGACTAGATATCATGCAAATATTCCTTTAAAATATCATGTTGAGACACCCAAGGTGATCAGAACCTCTGGGGTAACTAACAAGAGAGGACCCAGAAATTGGGTACCTAAGGACAAGATTATCTATGTTGCAGATATCCTTGATAGCTCCATTGAAACACCAATCATGGTATCTGGACAGTGGATGCTCGCGTCACATGACGGGAGAAAGGCGTATGTTCTGAGAGCTAAAACTTAAGCCTGGAGGCGAAGTTGGCTTTGGAGGAAATGAAAAGGGTAAAATTGTTGGTACTGGTACTATTTGTGTAGATAGTAGTCCATGCATTGATAATGTGTTATTGGTAGACGGCTTAACACATAACTTATTGTCTATAAGTCAATTAGCTGACAAGGGTTATGATGTTATATTCAATCAAAAGTCCTGCCGGGCTGTAAGTCAGATCGATGGCTCTGTTCTATTTAACAGCAAGAGGAAGAACAACATCTATAAGATCAGATTATCTGAGTTGGAGGCTCAGAATGTGAAGTGCCTTCTGTCTGTTAATGAAGAGCAGTGGGTATGGCATAGACGGTTAGGGCATGCCAGTATGAGAAAGATTTCTCAGCTGAGCAAGCTAAACCTTGTCAGGGGCTTACCCAATCTGAAGTTCGCTTCAGACGCTCTTTGTGAAGCATGTCAGAAAGGCAAATTCACAAAAGTCCCTTTCAAGGCAAAGAATGTTGTCTCAACCTCAAGGCCGTTGGAACTTCTGCATATCGACCTTTTTGGACCAGTAAAAACTGAGTCTATAGGTGGCAAGAGATATGGGATGTTGTGTTCTCTACCTCAATGTTGTGTTCTCTACCTCAAGGCCGTTGGAACCTCAATGTTGTGTTCTCTACCTTCATTGCTCAAGTGCAAAACGAGAAGGCTTGTAGGATTGTGCGTGTCAGAAGTAACCATGGTGGAGAGTTTGAGAATGATAAGTTTGAGAGTCTGTTTGATTCCTATGGAATTGCACATGATTTCTCTTGTCCCAGAACTCCTCAACAAAATGGTGTTGTTGAGAGGAAGAACAGAACTCTTCAGGAGATGGCTAGAACCATGCTCCAAGAAACTGGCATGGCTAAGCACTTTTGGGCAGAGGCAGTAAATACAGCATGTTACATTCAGAACAGAATCTCTGTGAGACCAATTCTGAATAAGACTCCTTATGAATTGTGGAAGAACATAAAACCTAACATTTCTTATTTTCGTCCTTTTGGCTGTGTTTGTTATGTTCTCAATACTAAGGATAGATTGCATAAATTTGATGCTAAGTCTTCTAAGTGTCTATTACTTGGTTATTCTGATAGATCTAAAGGTTTTAGATTTTATAATACTGATGCTAAGACTATTGAAGAATCTATTCATGTTAGATTTGATGATAAGCTTGACTCTGACCAGTCAAAGCTAGTTGAAAAGTTTGCAGATTTAAGCATTAATGTTTCTGACAAAGGCAAAGCTCCAGAGGAAGCTGAGCCAGAGGAAGATGAACCAGAGGAAGAAGCTGGTCCCTCTAACTCACAAACTCTGAAGAAGAGCAGAATCACTGCAGCTCACCCTAAGGAATTGATTCTGGGTAACAAAGACGAACCAGTCAGAACCAGATCTGCCTTCAGACCCTCTGAAGAGACCTTGCTGAGTCTGAAAGGATTGGTGTCCTTAATTGAACCCAAGTCCATAGATGAAGCTCTTCAGGACAAGGATTGGATTCTGGCCATGGAAGAAGAATTGAATCAATTTTCCAAGAACGATGTTTGGAGCTTAGTGAAGAAGCCTGAGAGTGTCCATGTTATTGGAACGAAATGGGTATTCAGAAACAAGCTGAATGAGAAAGGAGATGTAGTCAGAAACAAGGCAAGGCTAGTTGCTCAAGGTTACAGCCAGCAGGAAGGAATAGACTACACTGAAACATTTGCTCCAGTAGCAAGACTGGAGGCAATCAGACTGTTGATCTCTTTCTCAGTAAATCACAACATAGTTCTACATCAGATGGACGTAAAGAGTGCCTTCCTAAATGGTTATATCTCAGAGGAAGTCTATGTTCATCAACCCCCAGGTTTTGAAGATGAGAAGAAACCAGACCATGTGTTCAAATTGAAGAAATCACTCTACGGTCTGAAGCAAGCTCCCAGAGCATGGTATGAGAGACTTAGCTCATTCCTTCTGGAGAATGAGTTTGTAAGGGGTAAAGTAGATACAACTCTGTTTTGCAAGACTTATAAAGATGATATCTTAATTGTGCAAATTTATGTTGATGATATTATATTTGGTTCTGCTAATCAATCTCTATGCAAAGAATTTTCTGAGATGATGCAGGCTGAATTTGAGATGAGTATGATGGGAGAATTAAAGTACTTTCTGGGAATACAAGTTGATCAAACACCAGAAGGAACATATATCCATCAGAGCAAGTACACTAAAGAACTTCTGAAGAAGTTCAATATGCTGGAATCCACAGTGGCCAAGACTCCAATGCATCCTACATGCATTCTGGAGAAAGAAGATAAAAGTGGTAAAGTATGTCAGAAGCTCTATCGTGGCATGATAGGTTCACTTCTATACTTAACTGCATCTAGGCCAGACATATTATTTAGTGTTCACTTATGTGCTCGTTTCCAATCAGATCCAAGGGAAACCCACTTAACTGCTGTTAAGAGGATCCTAAGGTATCTGAAAGGCACCACTAACCTTGGCTTGATGTATAAGAAAACATCAGAGTATAAGCTTTCAGGTTATTGTGATGCTGATTATGCTGGAGATAGAACAGAGAGAAAAAGTACTTCAGGAAATTGTCAATTTCTGGGAAGCAATCTAGTCTCATGGGCAAGCAAGAGGCAATCAACCATTGCACTATCAACTGCAGAGGCAGAATATATCTCAGCAGCAATATGCAGCACTCAGATGCTCTGGATGAAACATCAGCTGGAGGATTATCAGATCCTTGAGAGCAATATCCCAATCTATTGTGATAACACTGCTGCAATCTCATTGAGTAAGAATCCTATCTTGCATTCAAGGGCAAAGCACATTGAGGTAAAGTATCACTTTATTAGAGATTATGTACAGAAGGGCGTACTTCTTCTGAAGTTTGTTGATACTGACCATCAATGGGCAGATATCTTTACAAAGCCCTTAGCTGAAGATAGATTTAATTTTATTCTGAAAAATCTAAACATGGACTTTTGTCCAGAGTGAAGATGGATCAGAACCTCTGACTATGATACTTCTTGATCAGAAGATGTCTAGTCCAGAAGGTAACTCAATCAGAGTGTGTGTACCCACTGGTACTGACTCTGAAGCTGAGACAACAACACGTGTGTCAGAATTTCTGATGCATAGTTCCTTGTGCCCGTGTGACAGTCTGTTATGATTGCGTGTAGATGTGCTTCTCTCCTGTGTGTGATTGTGTATTTTACTGTTACTATCTATCTTTAATTTTCAACCGTTGATCTTAAAAGTGCTTTTTGAATCAACAACGGTTATTTGATAAAACCCACTATACACACACGTTCTTTTTCACTTCCGGTTTTTACTCTCGATCTCTCTGTTTTTCAAAACCGCTCTTCTCGATTTCTCTCTCGATCTTTCTTCATCTTCCAACCTTCATCTTCTACCTCAAACCTTCAACCACTTCAAAATGGTGAGACAAACCAGAAGATCTACTGCAGATGCACCTCAGTTCCCTCACATGGTAGTTGGTCTAGCAACGGGTCAAAGGGGCTCTGAGAACCTGGCACAAGAACAAGTTCAAGCTCAAGAGCAGATTGTTCCAATTGCAAAACGGGGCTGTGCCGTTCACTGCGTATTTGCTCCTGAGGAACTTCAAGTCCTGGCAGAATGGAGATTCGACCTCGACAACCTGGCTACAAATGGGTTTGATCTTCGTCCTGAAGTCCAAGCTCAAGGTTGGGGAAATTACTTCAACCGACTTCGAGGACCGGTGTATGAGAAACTGGTAAAGGAATTCTGGAAGCACGCCGACTGCGATGATACTCAGGTGGTCTCTCACATTCTTGGAAGAAAGATCATCATCACTGAGAAGTCATTCGTGAATCTGCTAGGTGCAGACACTGCTTATGGGTTTCGTTTCCAACTCACGGAATCGAAGCTGAAACCCAGCACCAAGGACACAATCAACCAGGCCCTGTACACCACTTTCAAACCGGGCAAGACGAGTTACAAGGTGATGGATCTTCACCCCAAACTCAGGATCTGGCACAAGATCCTGCTTCACTGCATAAACCAGAGACCGAAGGGCAGTTCTCCAGACTACATCAACTTCAACCAGAAGGTGATGTTGTTCTTCATCCAAGATCAGAAGAAGATCTTCCTTCCCTACTTCCTGTTCTCCTACTTGAAGGAATGCATCCGGAAGTCTCGCACCACCGCCTCCATCAAGTCTGCAATCAAATATATCCCTTTTGGGAGGCTGCTCTCAGACTTTCTCATTGAAAGCAACCTGGTGCAAGATCTGGTTAATGCTGGATGTGTAGAGGATCTGAGCACAATTGTCAGTGATGTCTTCACTGCAAACTCTCTGAAGAAGATGGGTTTGGTCCAGAAGAAGATTGCTCCTGCTCATGAAGACACATCTTCTGAGATCAGAGGAAGAAGGATGCCTCTGAATGACTACCCTCTGTGGACTCAGGCAGACAATCCTGACGCCATCAGATGCTATGTTGAAGACCTCAGGGCTCAAGGATTCGAAATTGACCTTGATGATTTCGTCAGCAGACTGCCGCCAGCTCCAGAGTTTCCTTCTCCTCCCAAGAAGAAAGCTCAGAGGAAGATGGTTCTGGAAGAATCCTCTGAGGAATCTGATGTCCCTCTGGTCAAGAAGACGAAGAGAAAGCCTGATGATGGTGATAATAGTGATAGTGAGGATGGTCCTCCTAAGAAGAAGCAGAACAAGGTCAGAATCGTGGTGAAGCCTACTCGGGTGGAACCAGCTGCTGAAGTGGTCAGAAGGACTGAACCTCCTGCCAGAGTGACTCGATCATCAGCACATTCAAGTAAGCCTGCACTTGCTTCTGATGATGATTTGAATTTATTTGATGCACTCCCTATTTCTGCTATGCTCAAACACTCCTCAAATCCCCTCACTCCTATTCCTGAATCCCAGCCAGCCGTGAAGGTATGAAAAACGGTAGAAAGGGGGGGTTTGAATAACGTTTTCAGTACAAAACTTCCACCTTAAAGATTTTGACAAATCTTTCGAGAACTTAAGTGCTAACGATAAGAGATAGAGAAGCACACAAGGATTTTATCCTGGTTCACTTGATAAATCACTCAAGCTACTCCAGTCCACCCGTTAAGGTGATTTCTTCCTTCTTAGAATGAAGGCAATCCACTAATCAGGTAAGAGTTACAACTGCACTTGAAACCTACAAGTGACTAACAATTACACTGACTTAGCTCACACTAAGATTCACTCTCTTAGTCTTCTCTAGGATCCGATCAACCTTGATCTCCTAAAGGAACTAAACAAACTGTTTATCAAAGAAATGTTTACAAGAGATTTGCTTCTAAAAAGCTAATAGTAAACTCAATGAATTTCAGATGAAAGAAAGCTTAGAATATTTTGAATATGTCTTGCGTATGTGAATGCTTCTTCTGGCCGCTTCTTTCAATCTTCAGCCTCTATATATACTCCAAGGATTAGGGTTGAGCGTTGCATGGGAAATGCTACCGTTGGAGGGCAGTTCTGGAAAATCCAGCTTCTGCTGTGGCTGAGAACGTTAGGTAGGTCGTCAGGAAGGTACACTTGCTTTTGTACTTGGATAGCGACTTGACCTTTTAACCTAGGAGACTTCTGATCAGGGGAATACTTCATATTGGAACTTGTGAAGCCGGTTGATCAGAGTCAGAGGGAAAGCACAGATCCTCTGACCATTGTATCTTCTGATTCTGAATTCAGAGGGAAGAACATGGCCTTCAGAGTTTCTTGCTTCTGGACTTCAGAGTTTCCACTATTCAGCTTCTGGATCTTCAGAGTCTTCTACACCATCAGAACATCTGAACCTTCAGTGTTTCTTGGTTATCAGAACTTCTGGATCTTCAGAGCTTCTAGCGACTGAGTCCACATCAGAGTTTGTATAGCTTCAGAACTTTTGAAGCTTTTCCACTGTTCATACTGAACATGGTGAATGCGAAAGCGTTGCTTGGGTTACCCTTTATACACAGTGCTTCTGATTTGTGTGAGATTGAGTTGAGGTCAGAGCCTGTAAATAGCACACTCAGAAAAACACGTTAGAGTACCACAATTGTTCATATCAAAAGGTTAACTTGTAATCATCAAAACATAGAGTTGTACTACTAGATCAAAACTTGATCTTACAATCTCCCCCTTTTTGATGATGACAAAACTAAGATTTTTGATGAACAATTCTTAAACATTAAACTGAATTCACTCAGAGTTTAGAGATATAGAATAAGACTTATCCTGATGTGAATAGTTTATCTTGCTCATTCTGAATTCAAGTCACTGCTAGATTCTGAGCTTAGCTCCCCCTGAATCTAATACTTGATGAAAACGTTAGTAAAGTCTAGATTCTGAGCTAAATAATATAAGAGTTCAGAGTGAAAAACTTATGACATAGATGAAAATCGAGTAAACAGAGCGCATAAGTAATCAGAGTCATGAACAAGGTATCAGAGTCTTGAGTATCAGAGTCAACTTAGAATCACTTCAGAAGAAGTGAAATGTATTCCTTGTATTTGCCCAGTGACACATCTATGGTCATGAAGGTGGAACTCTTAAAATCTCCAAAAGAAAAATAAATCACACTAACACATCTTACACATCAAAAACTGGGTTTACTCCCCCTTTTTGTCATAAGCAAAAAGCCTGGGGTGTGAAAAACTTAGCTTGAAGTACAAGGTACTCCCCCTTAGAGAAGGTCTAAGTTTAAAGAAAACGAAAACGATGTAAGAATCAGAGTTAGGCGAAATAAATAAAAGAGTTAATGCAAGGGATGAACGTTTACCACCGGTCAAGTGAGTAAATAGAAGGGTTAGTTACCAAGAACTTAACCTCGAGAAACTGTAGGAGCATTAACTTGCAGAGAGAAAGTGAAGCCTATAAAAAGCGTTGGAGAGAAAGGTAAGCTTCACACCTCAAACAATTTTCAGTAAAAAAGAATGGCATCATACAACGTAGCACTAGAAGAGCTGAGGAAGAAGGCCTTTGAAGAGGCTTGTTCCTGAACATCAGGCATCCAGAGGGTACAACGACCATCTCGGAGCTAACACGGACACTGCTGGAAGAGGACCTGCGTCCAGAGTTGGAGAGAGACCTGAAGGAATTTCTTGCCTTCGTGGAGGAGGTACAAGAACTCAGCTGGCTTGAACTCAAGCTGCTGGAAGAAAAAGAGATCTTGGAAGAGAAGCTCAAGACTTCAGAAGAGAGTCGAGAGAGAGATGAGCTAAATGTCAGCCTTAACAACATCCAGCATGTACTGGAGCGTCTGGAGAAAGATAGATCAGAGCAGCGCCAGGAGTGCAGAAGAATGAGGAGAGATCCTCCATTCTAGACTTTTTAGAGAAGTAATGTATGATGTAAACACAAAAAGATTATGAATAAAACAAGTTTAGCAAACATATGTGACACAAGTATATAGATATGCATATATAATCACAAACGAACAAATTAAAAAGGGAACAGAGTTTAACAAAAGGAAAACAATGTTAACGAAAAAGAAGAAAAAGAATAGATCCTAAAACTAAGGTTTGTCAGTGCGTCGCAGAAGTTCCATCATCATGTGCTTCATCTCAATCAGCATGGATTCATGAGTGTCAAGACGTTGTTCCATGATGTCGAGTCTGGATGAGCTTGGCTGAGTAGAACTGGAAGGAACATTCTGAGCAGCTTGAGGATCTGGAATGGAAGCAGAAGCAGCAGGAGTAAACACAACTGGTGCAAGTGCTTGGCATCTAAGAGCTTCAGCCTCAGCTTCAAGTCGCTCTGCCTCAAGTCTGGCTTGTTCAGCTTGAGCTGCTGCAAGACGCGCAGCTTCTTCTGCTTGAGCCTTCTTTCTCTTGGCTTCTTCAATGGCTTCAAGAAGCTTATTTCTCTGTTCTTGTTCATGAAGAGCCACCCTTCTAGCAAACCTTTGCCTTGCAGCCTCAATGCTCTGACTTCCCTCTGCATGCAGGAGCTGCATCATAATTGGAACTTGAGCCACTAGCCAAGTGCTCAGATTGTTCCACTCATCAGCCACACTTTCAGCATTCTCACTGAGGTCAGTCTGACCGTGCACATTGCGGAGCCTCAAGGAGGCTTCATGATAGAAAATATTGATGCACTCAGAGAGAGATGTGGGTTGAAGGTGAGTATAGGGAATTATGGAGAGGTTGGTTTCAGGAGAGGCTGGGTGATTGCTGCTATGAGCTTCAGAGACACCTTGTGGAGAACCAATGTTAATCATGGGAGCATTGGGTTCAGAGGTTCCAAGGTGAGGGTCTGAAGTTTCAACCAGAGGATGAGGTGATCTAACCGAGGATTGGTTAGACACTGAATGTTCGGGTTCAGGTTCTGGTTGAATAGGCTCTTGTTGGTCAGGGACATGGTGAGCTTGTTGAACCAAGGGGTCTGCCTCTTGTAAAGGATTAGCCAAGATAGGTTCATCTGGGTCTACTAGACGTTCAGGTCTAGGGCCAGGATATCTCCTAGGGCTTGGACAAGTTAGGTAATATTCTTCCAAGGAAGACACCTTTTCTTTTCTAACCTCCATGAATTTTCGAATGGATTCAGAGTTATTGGAGGGAGAAGAATCAGCAACATTGGTTGGGAAGGATACAGGTGTAAAGGCTGTTGAAGAGTCTGTATCCGTGGTTCTAGCAGCAGGACGTGCTGATGCTCTGGGAGCAGAGTGATCAGACGTTCTGGGTTGTGGTTCTGTTTGGTTTGGCTCGGGTTGTTCATGGATGATTGGTTCAGAAAGTAATGGGTCGTACGGAATGGTGAGGAGAGAGGTTGGTTCTTCTGACCTAGAGGGTTGGTTCTGAAGCAAATTCCAGAGAGGTGCTTCAGTAGGAGAAGGTTGAAAGAAGGAAGATCTTGGGGAATGTGGTGGAGTGGTGATTTGTGCGGCTGGCTGGGATTCAGGAATAGGAGTGAGGGGATTGGAGGAGTGTTTGAGCATAGCAGAAATAGGGAGTGCATCAAATAAATTCAAATCATCATCAGAAGCAAGTGCAGGCTTACTTGAATGTGCTGATGATCGAGTCACTCTGG
>NC_080045.1:19219401-19296097 GCF_012489685.1 Lotus japonicus
CTTCAGGAAATTGTCAATTTCTGGGAAGCAATCTAGTCTCATGGGCAAGCAAGAGGCAATCAACCATTGCACTATCAACTGCAGAGGCAGAATATATCTCAGCAGCAATATGCAGCACTCAGATGCTCTGGATGAAACATCAGCTGGAGGATTATCAGATCCTTGAGAGCAATATCCCAATCTATTGTGATAACACTGCTGCAATCTCATTGAGTAAGAATCCTATCTTGCATTCAAGGGCAAAGCACATTGAGGTAAAGTATCACTTTATTAGAGATTATGTACAGAAGGGCGTACTTCTTCTGAAGTTTGTTGATACTGACCATCAATGGGCAGATATCTTTACAAAGCCCTTAGCTGAAGATAGATTTAATTTTATTCTGAAAAATCTAAACATGGACTTTTGTCCAGAGTGAAGATGGATCAGAACCTCTGACTATGATACTTCTTGATCAGAAGATGTCTAGTCCAGAAGGTAACTCAATCAGAGTGTGTGTACCCACTGGTACTGACTCTGAAGCTGAGACAAACAACACGTGTGTCAGAATTTCTGATGCATAGTTCCTTGTGCCCGTGTGACAGTCTGTTATGATTGCGTGTAGATGTGCTTCTCTCCTGTGTGTGATTGTGTATTTTACTGTTACTATCTATCTTTAATTTTCAACCGTTGATCTTAAAAGTGCTTTTTGAATCAACAACGGTTATTTGATAAAACCCACTATACACACACGTTCTTTTTCACTTCCGGTTTTTACTCTCGATCTCTCTGTTTTTCAAAACCGCTCTTCTCGATTTCTCTCTCGATCTTTCTTCATCTTCCAACCTTCATCTTCTACCTCAAACCTTCAACCACTTCAAAATGGTGAGACAAACCAGAAGATCTACTGCAGATGCACCTCAGTTCCCTCACATGGTAGTTGGTCTAGCAACGGGTCAAAGGGGCTCTGAGAACCTGGCACAAGAACAAGTTCAAGCTCAAGAGCAGATTGTTCCAATTGCAAAACGGGGCTGTGCCGTTCACTGCGTATTTGCTCCTGAGGAACTTCAAGTCCTGGCAGAATGGAGATTCGACCTCGACAACCTGGCTACAAATGGGTTTGATCTTCGTCCTGAAGTCCAAGCTCAAGGTTGGGGAAATTACTTCAACCGACTTCGAGGACCGGTGTATGAGAAACTGGTAAAGGAATTCTGGAAGCACGCCGACTGCGATGATACTCAGGTGGTCTCTCACATTCTTGGAAGAAAGATCATCATCACTGAGAAGTCATTCGTGAATCTGCTAGGTGCAGACACTGCTTATGGGTTTCGTTTCCAACTCACGGAATCGAAGCTGAAACCCAGCACCAAGGACACAATCAACCAGGCCCTGTACACCACTTTCAAACCGGGCAAGACGAGTTACAAGGTGATGGATCTTCACCCCAAACTCAGGATCTGGCACAAGATCCTGCTTCACTGCATAAACCAGAGACCGAAGGGCAGTTCTCCAGACTACATCAACTTCAACCAGAAGGTGATGTTGTTCTTCATCCAAGATCAGAAGAAGATCTTCCTTCCCTACTTCCTGTTCTCCTACTTGAAGGAATGCATCCGGAAGTCTCGCACCACCGCCTCCATCAAGTCTGCAATCAAATATATCCCTTTTGGGAGGCTGCTCTCAGACTTTCTCATTGAAAGCAACCTGGTGCAAGATCTGGTTAATGCTGGATGTGTAGAGGATCTGAGCACAATTGTCAGTGATGTCTTCACTGCAAACTCTCTGAAGAAGATGGGTTTGGTCCAGAAGAAGATTGCTCCTGCTCATGAAGACACATCTTCTGAGATCAGAGGAAGAAGGATGCCTCTGAATGACTACCCTCTGTGGACTCAGGCAGACAATCCTGACGCCATCAGATGCTATGTTGAAGACCTCAGGGCTCAAGGATTCGAAATTGACCTTGATGATTTCGTCAGCAGACTGCCGCCAGCTCCAGAGTTTCCTTCTCCTCCCAAGAAGAAAGCTCAGAGGAAGATGGTTCTGGAAGAATCCTCTGAGGAATCTGATGTCCCTCTGGTCAAGAAGACGAAGAGAAAGCCTGATGATGGTGATAATAGTGATAGTGAGGATGGTCCTCCTAAGAAGAAGCAGAACAAGGTCAGAATCGTGGTGAAGCCTACTCGGGTGGAACCAGCTGCTGAAGTGGTCAGAAGGACTGAACCTCCTGCCAGAGTGACTCGATCATCAGCACATTCAAGTAAGCCTGCACTTGCTTCTGATGATGATTTGAATTTATTTGATGCACTCCCTATTTCTGCTATGCTCAAACACTCCTCAAATCCCCTCACTCCTATTCCTGAATCCCAGCCAGCCGTGAAGGTATGAAAAACGGTAGAAAGGGGGGGTTTGAATAACGTTTTCAGTACAAAACTTCCACCTTAAAGATTTTGACAAATCTTTCGAGAACTTAAGTGCTAACGATAAGAGATAGAGAAGCACACAAGGATTTTATCCTGGTTCACTTGATAAATCACTCAAGCTACTCCAGTCCACCCGTTAAGGTGATTTCTTCCTTCTTAGAATGAAGGCAATCCACTAATCAGGTAAGAGTTACAACTGCACTTGAAACCTACAAGTGACTAACAATTACACTGACTTAGCTCACACTAAGATTCACTCTCTTAGTCTTCTCTAGGATCCGATCAACCTTGATCTCCTAAAGGAACTAAACAAACTGTTTATCAAAGAAATGTTTACAAGAGATTTGCTTCTAAAAAGCTAATAGTAAACTCAATGAATTTCAGATGAAAGAAAGCTTAGAATATTTTGAATATGTCTTGCGTATGTGAATGCTTCTTCTGGCCGCTTCTTTCAATCTTCAGCCTCTATATATACTCCAAGGATTAGGGTTGAGCGTTGCATGGGAAATGCTACCGTTGGAGGGCAGTTCTGGAAAATCCAGCTTCTGCTGTGGCTGAGAACGTTAGGTAGGTCGTCAGGAAGGTACACTTGCTTTTGTACTTGGATAGCGACTTGACCTTTTAACCTAGGAGACTTCTGATCAGGGGAATACTTCATATTGGAACTTGTGAAGCCGGTTGATCAGAGTCAGAGGGAAAGCACAGATCCTCTGACCATTGTATCTTCTGATTCTGAATTCAGAGGGAAGAACATGGCCTTCAGAGTTTCTTGCTTCTGGACTTCAGAGTTTCCACTATTCAGCTTCTGGATCTTCAGAGTCTTCTACACCATCAGAACATCTGAACCTTCAGTGTTTCTTGGTTATCAGAACTTCTGGATCTTCAGAGCTTCTAGCGACTGAGTCCACATCAGAGTTTGTATAGCTTCAGAACTTTTGAAGCTTTTCCACTGTTCATACTGAACATGGTGAATGCGAAAGCGTTGCTTGGGTTACCCTTTATACACAGTGCTTCTGATTTGTGTGAGATTGAGTTGAGGTCAGAGCCTGTAAATAGCACACTCAGAAAAACACGTTAGAGTACCACAATTGTTCATATCAAAAGGTTAACTTGTAATCATCAAAACATAGAGTTGTACTACTAGATCAAAACTTGATCTTACAATCTCCCCCTTTTTGATGATGACAAAACTAAGATTTTTGATGAACAATTCTTAAACATTAAACTGAATTCACTCAGAGTTTAGAGATATAGAATAAGACTTATCCTGATGTGAATAGTTTATCTTGCTCATTCTGAATTCAAGTCACTGCTAGATTCTGAGCTTAGCTCCCCCTGAATCTAATACTTGATGAAAACGTTAGTAAAGTCTAGATTCTGAGCTAAATAATATAAGAGTTCAGAGTGAAAAACTTATGACATAGATGAAAATCGAGTAAACAGAGCGCATAAGTAATCAGAGTCATGAACAAGGTATCAGAGTCTTGAGTATCAGAGTCAACTTAGAATCACTTCAGAAGAAGTGAAATGTATTCCTTGTATTTGCCCAGTGACACATCTATGGTCATGAAGGTGGAACTCTTAAAATCTCCAAAAGAAAAATAAATCACACTAACACATCTTACACATCAAAAACTGGGTTTACTCCCCCTTTTTGTCATAAGCAAAAAGCCTGGGGTGTGAAAAACTTAGCTTGAAGTACAAGGTACTCCCCCTTAGAGAAGGTCTAAGTTTAAAGAAAACGAAAACGATGTAAGAATCAGAGTTAGGCGAAATAAATAAAAGAGTTAATGCAAGGGATGAACGTTTACCACCGGTCAAGTGAGTAAATAGAAGGGTTAGTTACCAAGAACTTAACCTCGAGAAACTGTAGGAGCATTAACTTGCAGAGAGAAAGTGAAGCCTATAAAAAGCGTTGGAGAGAAAGGTAAGCTTCACACCTCAAACAATTTTCAGTAAAAAAGAATGGCATCATACAACGTAGCACTAGAAGAGCTGAGGAAGAAGGCCTTTGAAGAGGCTTGTTCCTGAACATCAGGCATCCAGAGGGTACAACGACCATCTCGGAGCTAACACGGACACTGCTGGAAGAGGACCTGCGTCCAGAGTTGGAGAGAGACCTGAAGGAATTTCTTGCCTTCGTGGAGGAGGTACAAGAACTCAGCTGGCTTGAACTCAAGCTGCTGGAAGAAAAAGAGATCTTGGAAGAGAAGCTCAAGACTTCAGAAGAGAGTCGAGAGAGAGATGAGCTAAATGTCAGCCTTAACAACATCCAGCATGTACTGGAGCGTCTGGAGAAAGATAGATCAGAGCAGCGCCAGGAGTGCAGAAGAATGAGGAGAGATCCTCCATTCTAGACTTTTTAGAGAAGTAATGTATGATGTAAACACAAAAAGATTATGAATAAAACAAGTTTAGCAAACATATGTGACACAAGTATATAGATATGCATATATAATCACAAACGAACAAATTAAAAAGGGAACAGAGTTTAACAAAAGGAAAACAATGTTAACGAAAAAGAAGAAAAAGAATAGATCCTAAAACTAAGGTTTGTCAGTGCGTCGCAGAAGTTCCATCATCATGTGCTTCATCTCAATCAGCATGGATTCATGAGTGTCAAGACGTTGTTCCATGATGTCGAGTCTGGATGAGCTTGGCTGAGTAGAACTGGAAGGAACATTCTGAGCAGCTTGAGGATCTGGAATGGAAGCAGAAGCAGCAGGAGTAAACACAACTGGTGCAAGTGCTTGGCATCTAAGAGCTTCAGCCTCAGCTTCAAGTCGCTCTGCCTCAAGTCTGGCTTGTTCAGCTTGAGCTGCTGCAAGACGCGCAGCTTCTTCTGCTTGAGCCTTCTTTCTCTTGGCTTCTTCAATGGCTTCAAGAAGCTTATTTCTCTGTTCTTGTTCATGAAGAGCCACCCTTCTAGCAAACCTTTGCCTTGCAGCCTCAATGCTCTGACTTCCCTCTGCATGCAGGAGCTGCATCATAATTGGAACTTGAGCCACTAGCCAAGTGCTCAGATTGTTCCACTCATCAGCCACACTTTCAGCATTCTCACTGAGGTCAGTCTGACCGTGCACATTGCGGAGCCTCAAGGAGGCTTCATGATAGAAAATATTGATGCACTCAGAGAGAGATGTGGGTTGAAGGTGAGTATAGGGAATTATGGAGAGGTTGGTTTCAGGAGAGGCTGGGTGATTGCTGCTATGAGCTTCAGAGACACCTTGTGGAGAACCAATGTTAATCATGGGAGCATTGGGTTCAGAGGTTCCAAGGTGAGGGTCTGAAGTTTCAACCAGAGGATGAGGTGATCTAACCGAGGATTGGTTAGACACTGAATGTTCGGGTTCAGGTTCTGGTTGAATAGGCTCTTGTTGGTCAGGGACATGGTGAGCTTGTTGAACCAAGGGGTCTGCCTCTTGTAAAGGATTAGCCAAGATAGGTTCATCTGGGTCTACTAGACGTTCAGGTCTAGGGCCAGGATATCTCCTAGGGCTTGGACAAGTTAGGTAATATTCTTCCAAGGAAGACACCTTTTCTTTTCTAACCTCCATGAATTTTCGAATGGATTCAGAGTTATTGGAGGGAGAAGAATCAGCAACATTGGTTGGGAAGGATACAGGTGTAAAGGCTGTTGAAGAGTCTGTATCCGTGGTTCTAGCAGCAGGACGTGCTGATGCTCTGGGAGCAGAGTGATCAGACGTTCTGGGTTGTGGTTCTGTTTGGTTTGGCTCGGGTTGTTCATGGATGATTGGTTCAGAAAGTAATGGGTCGTACGGAATGGTGAGGAGAGAGGTTGGTTCTTCTGACCTAGAGGGTTGGTTCTGAAGCAAATTCCAGAGAGGTGCTTCAGTAGGAGAAGGTTGAAAGAAGGAAGATCTTGGGGAATGTGGTGGAGTGGTGATTTGTGCGGCTGGCTGGGATTCAGGAATAGGAGTGAGGGGATTGGAGGAGTGTTTGAGCATAGCAGAAATAGGGAGTGCATCAAATAAATTCAAATCATCATCAGAAGCAAGTGCAGGCTTACTTGAATGTGCTGATGATCGAGTCACTCTGGCAGGAGGTTCAGTCCTTCTGACCACTTCAGCAGCTGGTTCCACCCGAGTAGGCTTCACCACGATTCTGACTTTCTTCTTCTTCTTCTTGGGAGGACCATCCTCACTATCACTATCATCACCATCATCAGGCTTTCTCTTCGTCTTCTTGACCAGAGGGACATCAGATTCCTCAGAAGATTCGTCCAGAACCATCTTCCTCTGAGCTTTCCTCTTGGGAGGAGAAGGAAACTCTGGAGCTGGCGGCAGTCTGCTGACGAAATCATCAAGGTCAATTTCGAAACCTTGAGCCCTGAGGTCTTCAACATAGCATCTGATGGCGTCAGGATTGTCCGCTTGTGTCCACAGAGGGTAGTCATTCAGAGACATTCTTCTTCCTCTGATTTCAGAAGATGTGTCTTCATGAGCAGGAGCAATCTTCTTCTGGACCAAACCCATCTTCTTCAGGGAGTTTGCAGTGAAGACATCACTGACAATTGTGCTCAAATCCTCTGTGCAACCAGCATTGATCAAATCTTGAATGAGGCCACTCTCAATCAAGAGATCAGACAACAGTCTCCCAAAAGGGATATACTTGATTGCTGACTTGATGGAGGCAGTTGTCCTAGACTTCCGGATACATTCCTTCAAGTAGGAGAACAGGAAGTAGGGAAGGCAGATCTTCTCCTGATTTTGGATGAAGAACAACATCGCCTTCTGGTTGAAGTTGATGTAGTCTGGGGAACTGCCCTTCGGTCTCTGGTTTATGCAGTTGAGCAGGATCTTGTGCCAGATTCTTAGTTTGGGATGAAGATCCATCACCTTGTAACTCGTCTTGCCCAGTTTGAAGGTGGTGTACAGAGCCTGGTTGACTGTGTCCTTGGTGCTGGGTTTCAGCTTCGATTCCGTCAGTTGGAACCGATACCCATAAGCAGTTTCTGCACCTAGCAGATTCACGAATGACTTCTCAGTGATGATGATCTTCCTTCCAAAAATGTGAGAGACCACCTGAGTATCATCGCAGTCGGCGTGCTTCCAGAATTCCTTTACCAATCTATCATACACCGGTCCTCGAAGTCTGTCGAAGTAATTTCCCCAACCTTGAGCTTGGACTTCAGGACGAAGATCAAACCCATTTGCAGCCAAGTTGTCGAGGTTGAATCTCCATTCTGCCAGGACTTGGAGTTCCTCAGGAGGATAAACACAGTGAACGGCACAGCCCCGTTCTGCAATTGGAACACTCTGTTCTTGAGCTTGAACTTGTTCTTGAGTTGGATTCTCAGAGCCCCTCTGACCCGTTGCTAGACCAACTACCATGTGAGGGAACTAAGGTGCATCTGCAGTAGATCTTCTGGTTTGTCTCACCATTTTGAAGAGGTTGAAGGTTTGAGGTAGAAGATGAAGGTTGAAAGATGAAGAGAGATCGAGAGAGAAATCGAGAAAAAGGCGGTTTTGAAAAGCAGAGAGAGCGAGAGTGAAAACCGGAAGTGAAAGAGAACGTGTGTGTATAGTGGGTTTTATCAAATAACCGTTGTTGATTCAAAAAGCACTTTAAGATCAACGGCTGAAAATTAAAGATAGATAGTAACAGTAAAATACACAATCACACACAGGAGATAAGCATATCTACACGCAATCATAACAGACTGTCACACGGGCACAAGGAACTATGCATCAGAAATTCTGACGCACGTGTTGTTGTCTCAGCTTCAGAGTCAGTACCAGTGGGCACACACACTCTAATTGAGTTACCTTCTGGACTAGACATCTTCTGATCAAGAAGTATCATAGTCAGAGGTTCTGATCCATCTTCACTCTGGACAAAAGTCCATGTTTAGATTTTTCAGAATAAAATTAAATCTATCTTCAGCTAAGGGCTTTGTAAAGATATCTGCCCATTGATGGTCAGTATCAACAAACTTCAGAAGAAGTACGCCCTTCTGTACATAATCTCTAATAAAGTGATATTTTACCTCAATGTGCTTTGCCCTTGAATGCAAGATAGAATTCTTACTCAATGAGATTGCAGCAGTGTTATCACAATAGATTGGGATATTGCTCTCAAGGATCTGATAATCCTCCAGCTTATGTTTCATCTAGAGCATCTGAGTGCTGCATATTGCTGCTGAGATATATTCTGCCTCTGCAGTTGATAGTGCAATGGTTGATTGCCTCTTGCTTGCCCATGAGACTAGATTGCTTCCCAGAAATTGACAATTTCCGGAAGTACTTTTTCTCTCTGTTCTATCTCCAGCATAATCAGCATCACAATAACCTGAAAGCTTATACTCTGATGTTTTCTTATACATCAAGCCAAGGTTAGTGGTGCCTTTCAGATACCTTAGGATCCTCTTAACAGCAGTTAAGTGGGTTTCCCTTGGATCTGATTGGAATCGAGCACATAAATGAACACTAAATAATATGTCTGGCCTAGATGCAGTTAAGTATAGAAGTGAACCTATCATGCCACGATAGAGCTTCTGACATACTTTACCACTTTTATCTTCTTTCTCCAGAATGCATGTAGGATGCATTGGAGTCTTGGCCACTGTAGATTCCAGCATATTGAACTTCTTCAGAAGTTCTTTAGTGTACTTGCTCTGATGGATATATGTTCCTTCTGGTGTTTGATCAACTTGTATTCCCAGAAAGTACTTTAATTCTCCCATCATACTCATCTCAAATTCAGCCTGCATCATCTCAGAAAATTCTTTGCATAGAGATTGATTAGCAGAACCAAATATAATATCATCAACATAAATTTGCACAATTAAGATATCATCTTTATAAGTCTTGCAAAAAAGAGTTGTATCTACTTTACCCCTTACAAACTCATTCTCCAGAAGGAATGAGCTAAGTCTCTCATACCATGCTCTGGGAGCTTGCTTCAGACCGTAGAGTGATTTCTTCAATTTGAACACATGGTCTGGTTTCTTTTCATCTTCAAAACCTGGGGGTTGATGAACATAGACTTCCTCTGAGATATAACCATTTAGGAAGGCACTCTTTACGTCCATCTGATGTAGAACTATGTTGTGATTTACTGAGAAAGAGATCAACAGTCTGATTGCTTCCAGTCTTGCTACTGGAGCAAATGTTTCAGTGTAGTCTATTCCTTCCTGCTGGCTGTAGCCTTGAGCAACTAGCCTTGCCTTATTTCTGACTACATCTCCTTTCTCATTCAGCTTGTTTCTGAATACCCATTTCGTTCCAATAACATGGACACTCTCAGGCTTCTTCACTAAGCTCCAAACATCGTTCTTGGAAAATTGATTCAATTCTTCTTCCATGGCCAGAATCCAATTCTTGTCCTGAAGAGCTTCATCTATGGACTTGGGTTCAATTAAGGACACCAATCCTTTCAGACTCAGCAAGGTCTCTTCAGAGGGTCTGAAGGCAGATCTGGTTCTGACTGGTTCGTCTTTGTTGCCTAGAATCAATTCCTTAGGGTGAGCTGCAGTGATTCTGCTCTTCTTCAGAGTTTGTGAGTTAGAGGGACCAGCTTCTTCCTCTGGTTCATCTTCCTCTGGCTCAACTTCCTCTGGAGCTTTGCCTTTGTCAGAAACATTAATGCTTAAATCTGCAAACTTTTCAACTAGCTTTGACTGGTCAGAGTCAAGCTTATCATCAAATCTAACATGAATAGATTCTTCAATAGTCTTAGCATCAGTATTATAAAATCTAAAACCTTTAGATCTATCAGAATAACCAAGTAATAGACACTTAGAAGACTTAGCATCAAATTTATGCAATCTATCCTTAGTATTGAGAACATAACAAACACAGCCAAAAGGATGAAAATAAGAAATGTTGGGTTTTATGTTCTTCCACAATTCATAAGGAGTCTTATTCAGAATTGGTCTCACAGAGATTCTGTTCTGAATGTAACATGCTGTATTTACTGCCTCTGCCCAAAAATGCTTAGCCATGCCAGTTTCTTGGAGCATGGTTCTAGCCATCTCCTGAAGAGTTCTGTTCTTCCTCTTAACAACACCATTTTGTTGAGGAGTTCTGGGACAAGAGAAATCATGTGCAATTCCATAGGAATCAAACAGACTCTCAAACTTGTCATTCTCAAACTCTCCACCATGGTCACTTCTGACACGCACAATCCTACAAGCCTTCTCGTTTTGCACTTGAGCAATGAAGGTAGAGAACACAGCATGAGACTCATCCTTGCGGGTTAGAAACTTTACCCATGTCCAGCGGCTATAGTCATCAACGATAACCATCCCATATCTCTTGCCACCTATAGACTCAGTTTTCACTGGTCCAAAAAGGTCGATATGCAGAAGTTCCAACGGCCTTGAGGTTGAGACAACATTCTTTGTCTTGAAAGGGACTTTTGTGAATTTGCCTTTCTGACATGCTTCACAAAGAGCGTCTGAAGCGAACTTCAGATTGGGTAAGCCCCTGACAAGGTTTAGCTTGCTCAGCTGAGAAATCTTTCTCATACTGGCATGCCCTAACCGTCTATGCCATACCCACTGCTCTTCATTAACAGACAGAAGGCACTTCACATTCTGAGCCTCCAACTCAGATAATCTGATCTTATAGATGTTGTTCTTCCTCTTGCTGTTAAATAGAACAGAGCCATCGATCTGACTTACAGCCCGGCAGGACTTTTGATTGAATATAACATCATAACCCTTGTCAGCTAATTGACTTATAGACAATAAGTTATGTGTTAAGCCGTCTACCAATAAAACATTATCAATGCATGGGCTACTATCTACACAAATAGTACCAGTACCAACAATTTTACCCTTTTCATTTCCTCCGAAGCCAACTTCGCCTCCAGGCTTAAGTTTCAGCTCTCGGAACATACGCTTTTCTCCCGTCATGTGACGCGAGCATCCACTGTCCAGATACCATGATTGGTGTTTCAGTGGAGCTATCAAGGATATCTGCAACATAGATAATCTTGTCCTTAGGTACCCACTTTCTGGGTCCTCTTTTGTTAGTTACCCCAGAGGTTCTGATCACCTTGGGTGTCTCAACATAATATTCTAAAGGAATATTTGCATGATATTTAGTCATAGAGAAAGATCCCTTTTTAAGAGGATGTTTAGCAACTTTAGCAGGTACAGGATCAGGCAATATGGTACCAGAGGGAACAAAGCATTCATACAAGGATTTAGCTTTAGACACAGAAGGCTCATTTCTAATTGGTTTAGAATAGCCAATGCCATGCATTCCATTTCTGCTTACGCCATAGATCATTGAAGCCATTAAGCTTCTATCCACGCTTTTAGCTAGGAATCTTTGAAAAGACTTTTCATACTTAGATTCATTTCTACAATCAGAGGCATCACAAGCAACAATTTCTTCTAACTTAGCAATCTGGTTCTTAAGCACAGAGTTAGAATTTACCAAAGCATGATTTTCATTTTTCAAATCAGAAATAATTTTCTCATGTTCAGAAGGAGTCTTGGAGACAGCAGATAAGTTCTTTTTCAACTTTTTATGCTTAGACAATAAAGAGTTATACTTATCCATGATATCAGACAAAGCATGTTTCAGTTCAGAGGTAGAGAAAGAAGCAAATACCTCATTTTCATCGTCTGAGTTAGGATCTCCTTCTGATTCTGAGTCAGAGTCAACAGCTTCCTTTGACTCTGCTCCTTTGTCTTTGACAATGGCCATGAGTCCTTGTACTTCACCATCAGAGTCAACATCCTCTGACTCTGATTCATCGAATGTCACCATCAGACTCTTCTTGGTCTTGAAGTGCTTCTTTGGCTTCTTGTCTTTCTTCAACTTTGGACAATCACTTTTGTAGTGCCCAGATTCTTTGCACTCAAAACATGTGACTTCCTTGATTGAAGACTTCTTCTGGCCTGAGGACTCATACTTTCCTTTTGCCTTTCCAGAGCCTTTGAACTTGCTCTGCCTGTGCTTCCAGATGCGGTTGAGTCTCTTGGAGATCAGAGTCAGCTCATCTTCATCAGAATCTTCTGATGCTTCTTCAGATTCTTCTTCTTCAGCTTGAAGAGCCTTTGACTTCTCAACCTTAGCCTTTTCAGATTTGGATTTCAAGGCTATGGACTTTTTCCTCAGATCTTGCATCTCTGAGCGCTTCAGCTCATGGCATTTCAAAATGCTGATGAGTTCTTCTAAACTCATATTCTCAACGTCTCTCGTGAGCTCTATTGAAGTCACCAAAGGCATCCAACTTTCAGGAAGACACCTGATGACCCTTATGACATGATCTTTTGTTGTGTAGCTCTTGTTGAGAGGTCGTATGCCAGCTACAAGCAATTGAAATCTGGAGAACATTTCTTCAATGGATTCATTTGGCTCCATGATGAAGGATTCATACTTTTGGATCAAAGACAATGCCTTTGATTCTTTGACTTTCTTGTTTCCTTCATGAGACATCTTCAGAGATTCAAAAATGCCTTTAGCAAACTCACGATCTGTAATCTTCTGGTACTCTTCATAGGAAATAGCACTTAGAAGAATTGCTCTTGCTTTGTGATGTTGTGAGTACAGCTTCTTTTGATCTGCAGTCATCTCTGACCTTGGGATCTTCTTGCCATCTGCATCAACTGGACGCTCGTAGCCATCCACAATAATATCCCAGAGATCTGCATCGAAACCCAGAAAGAAACTTTCCAGTCTATCTTTCCAATATTCGAACCTTTGACCGTCGAACATAGGAGGCTTTGCATTGTAACCATCTCTTTGAGTTTCACTGGTGGTGGCAGCCATTGTTTTTCACACCGGCCCGGATCACTGAACACTGTTAGGTGTGGTAATCAGAACTTGCGCTCTGATACCAATTGAAGGTATGAAAAACGGTAGAAAGGGGGGGTTTGAATAACGTTTTCAGTACAAAACTTCCACCTTAAAGATTTTGACAAATCTTTCGAGAACTTAAGTGCTAACGATAAGAGATAGAGAAGCACACAGGGATTTTATCCTGGTTCACTTGATAAATCACTCAAGCTACTCCAGTCCACCCGTTAAGGTGATTTCTTCCTTCTTAGAATGAAGGCAATCCACTAATCAGGTAAGAGTTACAACTGCACTTGAAACCTACAAGTGACTAACAATTACACTGACTTAGCTCACACTAAGATTCACTCTCTTAGTCTTCTCTAGGATCCGATCAACCTTGATCTCCTAAAGGAACTAAACAAACTGTTTATCAAAGAAATGTTTACAAGAGATTTGCTTCTAAAAAGCTAATAGTAAACTCAATGAATTTCAGATGAAAGAAAGCTTAGAATATTTTGAATATGTCTTGCGTATGTGAATGCTTCTTCTGGCCGCTTCTTTCAATCTTCAGCCTCTATATATACTCCAAGGATTAGGGTTGAGCGTTGCATGGGAAATGCTACCGTTGGAGGGCAGTTCTGGAAAATCCAGCTTCTGCTGTGGCTGAGAACGTTAGGTAGGTCGTCAGGAAGGTACACTTGCTTTTGTACTTGGATAGCGACTTGACCTTTTAACCTAGGAGACTTCTGATCAGGGGAATACTTCATATTGGAACTTGTGAAGCCGGTTGATCAGAGTCAGAGGGAAAGCACAGATCCTCTGACCATTGTATCTTCTGATTCTGAATTCAGAGGGAAGAACATGGCCTTCAGAGTTTCTTGCTTCTGGACTTCAGAGTTTCCACTATTCAGCTTCTGGATCTTCAGAGTCTTCTACACCATCAGAACATCTAAACCTTCAGTGTTTCTTGGTTATCAGAACTTCTGGATCTTCAGAGCTTCTAGCGACTGAGTCCACATCAGAGTTTGTATAGCTTCAGAACTTCTGAAGCTTTTCCACTGTTCATACTGAACATGGTGAATGCGAAAGCGTTGCTTGGGTTACCCTTTATACACAGTGCTTCTGATTTGTGTGAGATTGAGTTGAGGTCAGAGCCTGTAAATAGCACACTCAGAAAAACACGTTAGAGTACCACAATTGTTCATATCAAAAGGTTAACTTGTAATCATCAAAACATAGAGTTGTACTACTAGATCAAAACTTGATCTTACAAGCCGCACACACCACCACTCCACCACATTCCCCAAGATCTTCCTTCTTTCAACCTTCCCCTAGTGAAGCACCTCTCTGGAATTTGCTTCAGAATCAACCCTCTAGGTCAGTAGAACCAACCTCTCTCCTCACCATTCCGTATGACCCATTACTTTCTGAACCAATCATCCATGAACAACCAGAGCCAAACCAAACAGAACCACAACCCAGAACGTCTGATCACTCTGTTCCCAGAGCATCAGAACGTCCTGCTGCCAGAACCACGGATACAGACTCTTCAACAGCCTTTACACCTGTATCCTTCCCAACCAATGTTGCTGATTCTTCTCCCTCCAATAACTCTGAATCCATTAGAAAATTCATGGAGGTTAGAAAAGAAAAGGTGTCTACCTTAGAGGAATATTACCTTACCTGTCCAAGCCCTAGGAGATATCCTGGCCCTAGACCTGAACGTCTAGTAGACCCAGATGAACCTATCTTGGCTAATCCTTTACAAGAGGCAGACCCTTTGGCTCAACCAGCTCACCCTGTCCCTGACCAACAAGAGCCTATTCAACCAGAACCTGAAACCGAACATTCAGTGTCTAACCAATCCTCAGTTAGATCACCTCATCCTCTGGTTGAAATTTCAGACCCTCACCTTGGAACCTCTGACCCCAATGATCAAATGATTAACATTGGTTCTCCACAAGGTGCCTCTGAAGCTCATAGCAGCAATCACCCAGCCTCTCCTGAAACCACCCTCTCCATAATTCCCTATACTCATCTCCAACCCACATCTCTCTCTGAGTGCATCAATATTTTCTATCATGAAGCCTCTTTGAGGCTCCGCAATGTGCACGGTCAGACTGACCTCAGTGAGAATGCTGAAAGTGTGGCTGATGAGTGGAACAATCTGAGCACTTGGCTAGTGGCTCAAGTTCCAATTATGATGCAGCTCCTGCATGCAGAGGGAAGTCAGAGCATTGGGGCTGCAAAGCAAAGGTTTGCTCGAAGGGTGGCTCTTCATGAACTAGAACAGAGAAATAAGCTTCTTGAACCCATTGAAGAAGCCAAGAGAAAGAAGGCTCAAGCAGAAGAAGCTGCACGTCTAGCAGCAGCTCAAGCTGAACAAGCCAGACTTGAGGCAGAGCGACTTGAAGCTGAGGCTGAAGCTCTTAGATGCCAAGCACTTGCACCAGTTGTGTTTACTCCTGCTGCTTCTGCTTCCATTCCAAATCCTCAAGCTGCTCAGAATGTTCCTTCCAGCTCTACTCAGACAAGCTCATCTAGACTCGACATCATGGAACAGCGTCTTGACATTCATGAATCCATGCTGATTGAGATGAAGCAAATGATGATGGAACTTCTGCGACGATCTGACAAACCTTAGTTTTAGGATCTCTTCTTTTTCTTTCTTTTTATTTAACGTTGTTTTATTTAAACTCTGTTTCTTTTTATTTACTTATTCTATTTTATTCGTTTGTGATTCTATATGCATATCTATATATATATTTGTATCACATATGTTTGCAAAAATCTTTTTTATTCATCATATTTCTATGTTTACATCATATTTCTTTACATCATAATATCTAGAATGGAGGATCCCTCCTCATTCTTCTGCACTCCTGGCGCTGCTCTGACCTATCTTTCTCCAGACGCTCCAGTCCATGCTGGATGTTGTTAAGGCTGACCTTTAGCTCATCCCTCTCCAGACTCTCTTCTGAAGTCTTGAGCTTCTCTTCCAAGATCTCTTTTTCTTCCAGCAGCTTGAGTTCAAGCCGGCTGAGTTCTTGCACCTCCTCCACGAAGGCAAGAAATTCCTTCAGGTCTCTCTCCAACTCTGGACGCAGGTCCTCTTCCAGCAGTGTCCGTGTTAGCTCCGAGATGGTCGTTGTACCCTCTGGATGCCTGATGTTCAGGAACAAGTCCTCTTCAAAGGCCTTCTTCCTCAGCTCTTCTAGTGCTACGTTGTATGATGCCATTTTTTTTTAACTGAAAATTGTTCGAGGTGTGAAGCTTACCTTTCTCTCCAACGCTTTATATAGGCTTCACTTTCTCTCTGAAAGTTAATGCTCCTACGGTTTCTCGAGGTTAAGTTCTTGATAACTGACCCTTCTCTTTACTCACTTGACCGGTGGTAAACGTTCTTCTCTTGCATTAACTCTTCTATTTATTTCGCCTAACTCTGATTCTTGCATCGTTTTCATTTTCTTTAAACTTAGACCTTCTCTAAGGGGGAGTACCTTGTACTTCAAGCTAAGTTTTTCACACCCCAAGCTTTTTGCTTATGACAAAAAGGGGGAGTAAACCCAGTTTTTGATGTGTAAGATGTGTTAGTGTGATTTATTTTTCTTTTGGAGAATTTAAGAGTTCCACCTTCATGACCATAGATATGTCACTGGGCAAATACAAGGAATACATTTCACTTCTTCTGAAGTGATTATAAGTTGACTCTGATACCCAAGACTCTGATACCTTGTCCATGACTCTGATTACTTATGCGCTCTGTTTACTCGATTTTCATCTATGTCATAAGTTTTTCACTCTGAACTCTTATATTATTTAGCTCAGAATCTAGACTTTACTAACGTTTTCATCAAGTATTAGATTCAGGGGGAGCTAAGCTCAGAATCAAGCAGTGACTTGAATGCAGAATGAGCAAGATAAACTATTCACATCAGGATAAGTATTATTCTATATCTCTAAACTCTGAGTGAATTCAGTTTAATGTTTAAGAATTGTTCATCAAAAATCTTAGTTTTGTCATCATCAAAAAGGGGGAGATTGTAAGATCAAGTTTTGATCTAGTAGTACAACTCTATGTTTTGATGATTACAAGTTAACCTTTTGATATGAACAATTGTGGTACTCTAACGTGTTTTTCTGAGTGTGCTAATTACAGGCTCTGACCTCAACTCAATCTCACACAAATCAGAAGCACTGTGTATAAAGAGTGATCCAAGCAACGCTTTCGCATTCACCATGTTCAGTATGAACAGTGGAAAAGCTTCAGAAGTTCTGAAGTTATACAAACTCTGATGAGGACTCAGTCACTAGAAGCTCTGAAGATCCAGAAGTTCTGATAACCAAGAAACACTGAAGGTTTAGATGTTCTGATGGTGTAGAAGACTCTGAAGATCCAGAAGCTGAATAGTGGAAACTCTGAAGTCCAGAAGCAAGAAACTCTGAAGGCCATGTTCTTCCCTCTGAGTTCTGAATCAGAAGAAACAATGGTCAGAGGATCTGTGCTTTCCCTCTGACTCTGATCAACCGGCTTCACAAGTTCCAATACAAAGCATTCCTCTGATCAGAAGTCTCCTAGGTTAAAAGGTCAAGTCGCTATCCAAGTACAAAAGCAAGTGTACCTTCCTGACGACCTACCTAACGTTCTCAGCCACAGCAGAAGCTGGATTTTCCAGAACTGCCCTCCAACGGTAGCATTTCCCATGCATTGCTCAACCCTAATCCTTGGAGTATATATAGAGGCTGAAGATTGAAAGAAGCGGCTAGAAGCAATACATACGCGCAAGACATATTCAAATTATTCTAAGCTTTCTTTCATCTGAAATTCATTGAGTTTACTATTAGCTTTTTAGAAGCAAATCTCTTGTAAACAATTCTTTGATAAACAGTTTGTTTAGTTCCTTTAGGAGATCAAGGTTGATCGGATCCTAGAGAAGACTAAGAGAGTGAATCTTAGTGTGAGCTAAGTCAGTGTAATTGTTAGTCACTTGTAGGTTTCAAGTGCAGTTGTAACTCTTACCTGATTAGTGGATTGCCTTCATTCTAAGAAGGAAGAAATCACCTTAACGGGTGGACTGGAGTAGCTTGAGTGATTTATCAAGTGAACCAGGATAAAATCCTTGTGTGCTTTTCTATCTCTTATCTTTTGCACTTAAGTTCTCGAAAGATTTGTCAAAATCTTTAAGGTGAAAGTTTTGTACTGAAAACGTTATTCAAACCCCCCCCCCCTTTCTACCGTTTTTCATACCTTCAAGAACCAACATCTAAGGTTTGGTCATTTGAAATATGGGTCTCAAGGTTTAGTTCAGAGGTTTCAACCTGAGGGTGTGGTGATTTAACCGAAGAGTGGTTAGATTCTGAGTTCTCTGGTTCTGGTTGAACAGGTTGAGGTTAAATGGGTTGAGATGAAGGGTCAGCTTCATTCAGAGGTGCAACTAGGATAGGATTGTTTGGGTCAACTAGACGTTCTGGTCTAGGGCTAGGGTATTTCCTAGGACTGGGTACTGTGTGGTAGTACTCAGGAATGGCAGACTCTTTTTCCTTCGCAATTTGAACAAATTTGCACACAGACTCAGAGTTATTGGAGGGTGATGAGTCAGCAACATTGGTAGGAAAAGATACAGAGGGACAGGGTGTTGTGGATTCTGTATCAGTGGTTCTACGAACAGGACGTTCTGATGCTCTGGGACAGAGTGATCAGAAGTTCTGGGTTCAGGTTCAGACTGTTCGAGAATAATGGGTTCAGAGGTTTGTGGGTTGTATTGGATGGTTATGGGTGAAGTAGGTTCAGAAGGTTTTGGAGTCTGAAGCATGTTCCAAAGAGATGCTTCTTATGGGGAAGGTTGGAAAAATGAAGACCTTGGTGAAGTGGGTGGAGAAATGGGTTGTACAGCTGGTTGGGACTCAGGAATAGGAGGGAGTGGGTTGGAAGTGCGGCTAAGCAGCGCAGAAATTGGGAGTGCATCAAGTGAATTTAAATCATCATCAGAATCAATGACAGCAGACTTACTTGATGATCGCACTGAAGACCGAGTCACTCTGGCAGGAGTCTCAATCCGTCTAATTACTTCAACAGCTGATTCCACACGGGTTGGCTTCTCCACAATCCTGACTTGCTTCTTTTTCTTCTTTGGGGGAGGAGCATCATCATCACCATCAGATGGAACATCTGGCTTGGTGGGCTCCTCGTGCTTCCTCTTAGGCTTGTCAGCCTGCTTCTTCTTCTTCTGAACGACACCATCATCAGACTCTTCAGAAGATTCATCCACTAGCATTTTCCTTGTCTTCTTCTTCTTTGGAGGAGAGTCAAACTATGGAGCTGGTGGCAAGTTTCTGAAAAACTCGTCCACATCAATCTCATACCCTTGTTGCTTGAGATCATCAATGTAGCACAAAATAGCTTCTGGGGCATCTGCTTGAGACCATAGGGGATAATCAACTAGAGGGATTCTTCTTTTTCTGACTTCATCAGAAGTATCTTCATGTGTTGGAGCAACATTTTTCTGGATCAGCCCCATCTTCTTCAAAGATGTGGAGGTAAAGACATCACTTGCAATGGTTGAAAGATCCTCTGTGCATCCAGCTTTAATCAGATCTTCTACGAATTTACTCTTAGTGAATAAATCTGAAAGCAGTCTTCCAAAAGGAATGTACTTGATGGCTGACTTCAGAGAGGCGGTGGTTCTGGATTTCCTGATACACTCTTTGAGGTAAGAGAACAGGAAGAAGGGAAGGAAGATCTTCTGGTGGTCTTGAATGAAGAACAACATCACTTTTTGGCAAAAATTGATGTAGTCTGGAGTGCTGCCCTTGGGTCTCTGATTTATGCAATGAAGCAGAATCTTGTGCCAAATTCTCAGCTTTGGATGAAGATCCACTACCTTGTAGTCACTCTTGCCAGGTTTATAAGTGGTGTAAAGAGCTTTGTTGGTCTCTTCTTTCGTCCTGGGTTTCACCTTTGATTCCGTCAAATGGAATCTGTAGCCTTTGCCAGTGTCTACACCCAGAAGATCAACAATCGACTTCTCTGTGATGATGATCCTTCTGCCAGCAATATATGAAACCACCTGAGTGTCCTCACATTCAGGATGTTTCCAGAATTCCTTGACCAACTTGACATAAACCGGACCGCGAAGCCTGTTGAAGTATTCTTCCCAACCTTGAACACGAACTTCGGGACGAAGATCATACCCATTAGCAGCGATGTTGTCTAGGTCGAATCTCCACTCAGCAAGAACATGTAGTTCATCAGGAGCATAGACACAGTGAACGGCACAGCCCCGTTCTGCGAGAGGGATCATCTGCCCTTGAGCCTGAGCTTGAGTTCTCTGAACTTCAGGGCCTGATTGTCCTGTGGCTTGACCAACTACCATGACTAGAAATTGAGTTCCTTCGGTTGCTTCACCTCTGTTTAATCTCACCATTTTTGAGCGGTTGGAGGTTTTGGGTAGAAAAGAAGAGGATGAAGGGAGAGAGAGAAAGAGAGAAAGAGATCGTGGGGATAAGGGTTTTGAAAAACGAAGAGAGAGAGTGTAAAACCGGAAGTGATGGAGAACGTGTGTGTATAGTGGGTTTTGAAAATAACCGTTGTTGATTTAAAAGACAAAGTAAAATCAAGGGTTGAAAATTAAAGACATCATATCAGCAGATAATACACCAATCACACACAGAAGAGAAGCACATCAACACTCATTACAACAGACTGTCACACGGGCACAAGGAACTATGCATCAGGATTACTGACACACGTTTACTGTCTCCGCTTCAGAGTGAGTACCAATGGGTTCTTATACTCTGATGGAGTTACCTTCTGGACTAGACATCTTCTGATAAAGAAGTATCATAGTCAGAGGTTCTGATCCATCTTCATGCTGGACAAAAGTCCATATTCAGATTTTTCAGAATGAAATTAAATCTATCCTCTGCTAAGGGCTTTGTAAAAATATCTGCCCATTGATGGTCAGTATCAACCAACTTCAGAAGAAGTACGCCCTTTTGAACATAATCTCTAATAAAGTGATACTTTACCTCAATGTATTTTGCCCTTGAATGTAAGATTGGATTCTTACTTAATGAGATTGCAGCAGTGTTATCACAATAGATTGGGATATTGCTCTCAAGGATCTGATAATCCTCCAGTTGATGTTTCATCCAGAGCATCTGAGTGCTGCAAATTGCTGCTGAGATGTATTCTGCCTCTGCAGTGGATAGTGCAATGGTTGATTGCCTCTTGCTTGCCCATGAGACTAAGTTTCTTCCCAGAAATTGACAATTTCCAGAAGTACTTTTTCTCTCTGTTCTATCTCTAGCATAATCAGCATCACAATAACCTGAAAGCTTATACTCTGATGTTTTCTTAAACATCAAGCCAAGGTTAGTGGTGCCTTTCAGATACCTTAGGATCCTCTTAACAGCAGTTAAGTGGGTTTCCCTTGGATCTGATTGGAAACGAGCACATAAATGAACACTAAACAGAATATCTAGCCTAGATGCAGTTAAGTATAGAAGTGATCCTATCATACCACGATAGAGCTTCTGACAAACTTTACCACTTGCATCTTCCTTTTCCAGAATGCATGTTGGATGCATTGGAGTCTTGACAATTGTAGATTCTGTCATATTGAACTTCTTTAGAAGTTTTTAGTGTACTTGCTCTAATGGATATATGTTCCTTCTGGTGTTTGATCTACTTGTATACCCAGAAAGTATTTGAGTTCTCCCATCATACTCATTTCAAATTCAGCCTGCATCATCTTAGAAAATTCTTTGCATAGAGATTGATTAGCAGAACCAAATATAATATCATCAACATAGATTTGCACAATTAAAATATCATCTTTGTAAGTTTTGCAAAAGAGAGTTGTATCTACTTTACCCCTTGCAAACTCGTTCTCCAGAAGGAATGAGCTGAGTCTCTCATACCATGCTCTGGGAGCTTGCTTCAGACCATAGAGGGATTTCTTCAGTTTGAACACATGGTCTGGGTTCTTCTCATCTTCAAAACCTGGGGGTTGATGAACGTAGACTTCCTCTGATATATTACCATTTAGGAAGGCACTCTTCACATCCATGTGATGAAGAACTATGTTGTGATTCACTGAGAAAGAGATCGGCAGTCTGGTTGCTTCTAGTCTGGCTACTGGAGCAAATGTTTCAGTGTAGTTTATTCCTTCCTGCTGACTATAGCCTTGAGCAACTAGCCTTGCCTTGTTTCTCACTACATCTCCTTTCTCATTCAGCTTGTTTCTGAAAACCCATTTGGTTCCAATCACATGGACGCTTTGAGGTTTCTTCACTAAGCTCCAAACATCATTCTTGGAAAATTGATTCAGTTCTTCTTCCATAGCCAGAATCCAACCCTTGTCCTGAAGAGCTTCATCAATGGACTTAGGTTCAATTAATGACACTAATCCTTTCAGACTAAGCAAGGTCTCTTCAGAGGGTCTGAAAGCTGATCTGGTTCTGACTGGTTCATCTTTGTTGCCCAGAATCAATTCCTTAGGATGTGATGCAATAATTCTGCTTTTCTTTTGAGGTTGTGAATCAGAGGGACCAGCTTCTTCTGGATCATCTTCCTCTGGCCCAGCTTCCTCTGGAGCTTTGCCTTTGTCAGAAACATTTATGCTTAAATCTGCAAACTTCTCAACTAGCTTTGACTGATCAGAGTCAAGCTTATCATCAAATCTAACATGAATAGATTCTTCAATAGACTTAGCATCAGTATTATAAAATCTAAAACCTTTAGATCTATCAGAGTAACCAAGTAATAGACATTTAGAAGATTTAGCATCAAATTTATGCAATCTATCCTTAGTATTGAGAACATAACAAGCACAACCAAAAGGATGAAAATAAGAAATGTTGGGTTTTATATTCTTCCACAATTCATAAGGAGTCTTATTCAGAATTGGTCTCACTGAGATTCTGTTCTGAATGTAACACGTTGTGTTTACTGCCTCTGCCCAAAAGTGCTTAGCCATGCCAGTTTCTTGGAGCATGGTTCTAGCCATCTCCTGAAGAGTTCTGTTCTTCCTCTCAACAACACCATTTTGTTGAGGAGTTCTCAGACAAGAGAAATCATGTGCAATTCCATAGGAATCAAACAGACTCTCAAACTTGTCATTCTCAAACTTTCCACCATGGTCACTTCTGACACGCACAATCCTACAAGCCTTCTCGTTTTGCACTTGGGCTATGAAGGTAGAGAACACAGAATGAGACTCATCCTTGCGGGATAGAAATTTTACCCATGTCCAGCGGCTATAGTCGTCAACGATGACCATCCCATATCTCTTGCCACCTATAGACTCAGTTTTCACTGGTTCAAACAGGTCGATATGCAGAAGTTCCAACGGCCTTGAGGTTGAGACAACATTCTTTGCCTTGAAGGGGACTTTAGTGAATTTGCCTTTCTGACATGCTTCACAAAGAGCGTCTGAAGAGAACTTCAGAGTGGGTAAGCCCCTGACAAGGTTTAGCTTACTCAGCTGAGAAATCTTTCTCATGCTGGCATGCCCTAACCGTCTATGCCATACCCACTGCTCCTCATTAACAGAAAGAAGGCACTTCACATTCTGAGCTTCCAACTCAGATAATCTGATCTTATAAATGTTGTTCTTCCTCTTGCTGTTAAACAGAACAGAGCCATCGATCTGACTTACAGCCCTGCAAGACTTTTGATTGAAAATAACATCATAACCCTTGTCAGCTAATTGACTTATAGACAATAAGTTATGAGTTAAGCCGTCTACCAATAGAACATTATCAATGCATGGACTACTATCTACACAAATAGTACCAGTACCAACAATTTTACCCTTTTCGTTCCCACCAAAGCCAACTTCACCTCCAGGCTTAAGTTTTAGCTCTTGGAACATACACCTTTCTCCCGTCATGTGACGCAAGCATCCACTGTCCAGATACCATGATTGGTGTTTCATTGGAGCTATCAAGGATATCTGCAACATAGATAATCTTGTCCTTAGGTACCCACTTTCTGGGTCCTTTCTTGTTAGTTACCCCAGAGGTTCTGATCACCTTGGGTTTCTCAACATGATAGTGTAAAGGAATTTTAGCATGATATTTAGACATGGAGAAAGTTCCCTTTTTGAGAGGGGGTTTTGCAGCTTTAGTAGGTACAGATTCAGGCAATATGGTACCAGAGGGAACAAAGCATTCATATAAAGATTTGGCCTTAGGCATAGGAGGCTCATTTCTATCAGGTCTAGAATAGCCAATACCATGCATTCCATTTCCGCTTACGCCATAGATCATTGAAGCCATTAAGCTTCTATCTACGCTCTTAGCCAGGAATCTTTGAAAAAACTTTTCATACTTGGATTCATTTTTACAATCAGAGGCATCACAAGCAACTACTTCTTCTAACTTAGCAATCTGGTTCTTAAGCACAGAGTTAGAATTTACCAAAGCATGATTATCATTTTTCAACTCAGAAATAATTTTCTCATGTTCAGAAGAAGTCTTAGAAGCAGCAAAGAAATCCTTTTTCAGCTTTTTATGCTTTGTCAATAAAGAATTATACTTATCCATTATATCAGACAAAGCATGTTTTAGTTCAGAGGTTGAGAAAGAAGCGAATACCTCATTTTCATCGTCTGAGTTAGGATCTTCTTCTGATGCTGAGTCAAAGTCAGGTACTTCTTTTGACTCTGCTTCTTTGTCTTTGACAATGGTCATGAGTCCTTGAACTTCACCATCAGAGTCAACATCTTCTGACTCTGATTCGTCAAAAGTCACCATCAGACTTTTCTTCGTCTTGAAGTGCTTCTTTGGCTTCTTGTCTTTCTTCAGCTTTGGACAGTCACTTTTGTAGTGCCCTGATTCTTTGCACTCGAAACATGTGACTTCCTTGATTGACGACTTCTTCTGGCCTGAGGATTCAGACTTTCCTTTGGCCTTTCCAGAGCCTCTGTACTTGCTCTGCTTGTGCTTCCAGATGCGGTTGAGTCTTTTAGAGATCAGAGTCAGCTCATCTTCATCAGAATCTTCTGATGCTTCTTCAGATTCTTCTGCTTCAGCTTGGAGAGCTTTTGACTTCTCAGACTTAGCCTTCTCAGATTTGGATTTCAAGGCTATAGACTTTTTCCTCAGATCTTGCATCTCAGTGCGCTTCAGCTCATGGCATTTCAGTATGCTGATGAGTTCTTCTAAACTCATACGCTCGACATCTCTCGTAAGTTCTATTGATGTCACTAAAGGCATCCAACTTTCAGGAAGACTTCTGATGACCCTTATGACATGATCTTTTGTTGTGTAGCTCTTGTTGAGAGGTCGTATTCCAGCTACAAGCAACTGAAATCTGGAGAACATTTCTTCAATGGACTCGTTTGGTTCCATGATGAAGGATTCATACTTTTGAATCAAGGACAGCGCCTTTGATTCCTTCACTTTCTTGTTTCCTTCATGAGACATCTTTAGGGATTCAAAGATGCCCTTAGCAAACTCACGATCTGTAATCTTCTGGTACTCTTCATAGGAAATAGCACTTAGAAGAATAGCTCTAGCTTTGTGATGTTGTGAGTACAACTTCTTTTGATCTGCAGTCATTTCTGACATTGGGATCTTCTTGCCTTCTACATCAACTGGACGCTCATAGCCATCCACAATGATATCCCAGAGATCTGCATCGAAACCCAGAAAGAAACTTTCAAGTCTATCTTTCCAATATTCGAACCTTTGACCGTCGAACATGGGAGGCTTTGCATTGTATCCATCTTTCTGTGTTTCACTGGTGGTAGCCATTTTTTTTCACACCGGCCCGGATCACTGAACACTGTTAGGTGTGGTAATCAGAACTTGCGCTCTGATACCAATTGTCGCTAGGAAGATTTTCCGCCGAGGGACGGAAATCAAAACTCGCTCAAAGTTCAGGGACAGAGAACACATTTAACCCTATTTTTTATTTTTAAGTTACTTTTAAGAAAAGTTGGAACAAACACACTTGATAACAAACTCTTAAAATATAAATAGCTTATTTTTTACCAAGAAAATATAAAAAGGTGACTTTTAAGTAAAAAATTAAATGTTTAAATACTTTGGAGGTCCCTGAAATTTTATGGTGTATGAAAATAAGTCCTTGAAATTTTTTTTCCGATTTGCAATCCCTGAAATATTTTTTAAACAAAATAAGTTTCTACCCGTGTTTCATGCTTACGTGGCTCATTTTTTACACAGTCGTCAATTTCATGTGTATTTTTTCTTTTTTCCAAGTGTGTTAATGAATTTTAATTAACAGATATTAAGACTAATTAAAACTAAAATGACACTAATATGATTTTAAAATTAACTAAACCTAATTAATTAACACATACTTTACTCATCTTTTCTTTTTCAAATCACATCTACAAAAGATTATCTTCAAAACAAAACATTTCTAACCCCAGTTTTCATGAAGATGAATAGTTCCTTGAACCAAATCCACTACAAACCCAAAACGAAAAAGGAAAAAATCACAAATTCTGAAACCCCTAACCCATAAATCCCCACTTGAAACCATGAATCTAAAACACAATGAAAATTCCACAATTAACATCGTTTCCCAAATCTTATAAAGCTACCAATTACCAAGTTCTTCTGCATCACCTTTTTCATGGCTTCAAATAAGCTATAGAGACATCACCTCTACCCTCCACCACCACCACCACATCTACCACAACAATCCACCACAACCATCGTTGCCACCGCCACCACCACCACCATCTTCATTGCCACCACCATCATCACATCCACTACTACCGCCACTACCGCCACCCTCCACCACCACCATCTCTACCATCACCTAAACTGTTCACCACCACTATCCTTGTCACCGCCACCATCGACACCGCTTCATTGCTACCACTATCATCACCTCCATTGCTACCGCCACCCTCCACCACCACCACCACCATCTTTACCATCACGTCCACCCACCGTTCACCACCAACATTGCCACCGCCACAACTATCATCACCACCACTGCCACCACCTCGATTGCCACCAACACCACCACATTCATTGTCGCCACCACCACCACCACCACCCTCCACCTTCCATCACCACCACCTCTACCATCACCTCCACAACAACTGCTCACCTCCACCATCGTTGCCACTGCCAAGACCACCGTCACCACCACTGCCACCACCATCGCCACCAGCACCAACGCCTCTGGAACCACCACCACTGCCATTCCGCCAACTCTTCCTTCATTACTGATGACCCGGGTTTATATGATGTTTTTAGGGTTTTTCCTTGTAGGTTTTGAGTCTTTTTCTTGTGTTTCATGCATTCTCATGCATTTTTATCTTTTCTTGAGTCTTTGTTTTGTTTTGGTAATTTTGTAGTTTTATAGGGAGTTTTCTTGCATTTTAAGTTAAGTCTAGGACTTGCATGATTTTCTTTAGTTTTATGAAGGACCTCTTGTGCTAATGAGCTCTTTGAGCTTCTAGATTCTTCCTTGACTTGTTGGTTAGGTTTGGAGAGCAGAAACTGAAGGTAATAGAAGGCCAAGAAGCATGGAATTGAAGGAGGACTTAAAGAGGATTGAAAGAGGAGTTACAGAAGCCAAAGAGTCTTTTCCAAGCGAGCTTGAGCGCCTAGGCGCTGGGAATTGGCGCCTAGGCGCTAGTGCAATTTCCTGAAGCCTTTGGAATTGGCGCCCAGGCGCTGGTGAATTGGCGCCTAGGCGCCAATTAGCTCCAGAAGCATGTTTTTTGCATGCAATTGGCGCTCAGGCGCTGGGAATTGGCGCCTGAGCGCCCAGACTCGTTTACTTTGCTTATAAATAGGATTTTAGTCATTTTCTTTTGGAATCTTGGATACTACTTTCATTTTTACATAAACTCAGAGGTAGAGGATCATCTATGAGAGTGTGAGAGGGCTTCCAAGCTTGTAATTCAGGTCCATGCTTGGCTAATCTCTCTTCTTTTGCTTTGGATTTCTTTGTAAAACTTTTTATATTTGAGTTATAATCTTAAGTTCTTTCCCACATGTTCTTCTTCTTCCCTTGAATCCCATTTTCTGAATTTCAATCTAAGCTTGTATGCATGCTTGCTTTATACTATTCTATAATCAGAACGGAAGTTTGTTATAGATTAGGGAACTGATTTGGGTTTACCCCTTCTATACTTGCTACTAGGAATAGAGGAAGAGTTGGGGTTTGATGGCCTGAATTTGCATGATCTAAAACCTCATATAAATGACTAAGTACACAAGGAATTGGGCTTAGCTTTTAGTATGAGAGAATTGCTTATGTGAGGAATCAATAAGTGAGTAACTAGGCTATATCATCAAGGAGAGATCCATGAGAACATGTGCTTAGAATGATGTACTTGAATTGACTAGTTGAACAAGAACCCAAAGCATGTTATTTTCTGAATTGTCTTTTTATTTTTCCTTTTCCTTATTACTACTTCAACATATCTCTCATTCAATAATACAAACCTTCATACTCAAGGCTTAAGCTGAATTTAGTCACTCACAATCCCTGTGGTTCGATATTTAAAACCGGGTGGATTCGTACACTTGCGGATTTACCAACAATTACCCCCACTACCATCGCCTCCACCACCACCACCACTGCCACCACCCCCAACACCGGTAACAACCACTGCCAGCGCGACCACTGCACATAGGGAACACCGACTTCCCGCACCAGTGGTACTTGACCCTCAACCATCATGTCACTTTAACCATCCAAGGTTGTGAATTTATTAACTGACAAATAACTTTTAAATAAAAAATAGCTTTTAAGTTATAAAACATAAAATAAAAACCGACAAACTTTTACTTTTTTCCTAAAAGCTCTTATTTTTCACTTGTGCTTAAAAGAATCTTTTAAGACAAAAAAAGTCAGGTCAAACAGTACCTAAAACAGAAAAACTAAAACGCTACTGTGTTAAGACTCTTCATTCCTCCTCTCAGGTAAATTTAGGGTTGGCAACGGGCCTCGTGGGTGCGGGTTTGATCATTCTCACACCCAAACCCAAACTTAACACCCAAATCCAAACCCAAACCCAAACTCAATATGAGTGCAAAAGTTAAACCCAAACCCAAACCCAAAACCTGATTTGATTCCCGAACTCACAAAAAAACCCAAAAACCCGACCTGGAAACAACATGTACATAATAGAACAACATGAACATAAGCTGATTAAACCTGATCATCTTTCAAATACGAAGGAAAAAATATAGTTCATGAACATAACCTTATAAACAACATAATTCATGGATTTATAAACATCATAATTCTAAATGTCTAATTAAAGAAAATCCTACTTATTAGTAACTTTAATAATTTTTATAAGGGTTGGTAATTACATGCATAAAGCTTTGGGTTTGGGTTTGGGTGCGGATTTAATCAATTCCACACCCGAACCCAAATAGGTTTAAAATTCGGGTGAAACCCAAACTCAAACCCACACCCAAAGAAATCGATTTTCGCCCGAAATTTCGGGTTGGGTTCGGATCGAGCCCCGCAGGTGTGAGTTTTTCTGTCAACTCTAGGTAAATTGTGTGGGGATCGAATTCAATAGCTTTTCTAACACACTCAATATGCATAGCCAATGAGTATACCTTTCGTGGTACTAAAATATGTTATTGAAAACATAATATTATATTATCTTAATTTTATAAAATTAATTTAAACAATACTTTGATTACATTTGAATTTTAATCTTAAAAGCAAGTTCTTAATAAAAATGTTTTTGAACCAACCAATTTTTTTTTTTTTTGAGGAAAGTACGAAATTCATTAACTTGATAAAGAACCATCTATAAAGATAGCGTGATCAACATCAACCGAGGGATTCATATGCTCTGATAGCTTAATATCTCTGATACATATATTATAACTCTGATCATTTTATTACTTCAAGCTCAGAATCTAGACTACTCTAACATTTTCATTAAGTCATAGATTCAGGGGGAGCTTAGCTCAGAATCAAGCTCATTACTTGGATTCATAAGGAGTTAGATAAACTATACATATCAGGATAAGTTTAACTCTGATACCTTAAACTCTGAATGTATTCAGTTTATTGTTTAAAAATTGTTCATCAAAATACTTGGTTTTGTCATCATCAAAAAGAGGGAGATTGTAAGACCAAGATTTGGTCAGGTGGTACAACGCTATGTTTTGATGATAACAAATTTATTATTGTGTATGAACAATTGTGGTACTCTAACGTTTGTCTTTTTAAGTTGTGACAAACAGGCTCTGACTCTAATTTCAAGATGATATACTAATCAGAAGTTGAAGACCAAGAGTAACCAGCACAACGCTTCTGCACTTGACTACGTTTTTCTGAACGGTAGCAAACGCTTCGGATGCTCTGAAGATTAAAAGCTCTGATGTGGACACTGAAGGATCCAAGCTCTGAAGTTTTGAAGACCAGATGTTCTGAGGAACGGTCCAGAAGCTAAAGACTTGGAAGCTCTGAAGTCCAAGAGTAAGTTGGCTATCAAGACCAAAAGCACTTCATGCTCTGAAGGCCAGATGTTTTGATGAACGGTCCAGAAGCAGAAGTTCTGATGATCTGAAGATCCAAGCTTCGCTCTGACTCTAATCATACAAGCTTCACAAGTTCCAACATGAAGCGACTGAAGGATCACGCGCTTACCACTACGCCAAAACCAATTGGTGTTAGTGAGGGCGCAACGTTATTTCCTTATAGCGTAGCAGACAGCGCCCTGTTTCGAACGCTACCTAGCAGGCAGGATGCTGGTCCACCTGGACCCGACAATTCCCCCCCCCCCCAGCACCTACCAGCCAAACTAGCTGCACAGCATGCCTTCCGTGGGATTCGAACACGGGACCTGGCTCTGATACCAATTGAAGGATCACGCGCTTACCACTATGCCAAAACCAATTGGTGTTAGTGAGGGCGCAACGTTATTTCCTTATAGCGTAGCAGACAGCGCCCCGTTTCGAACGCTACCTAGCAGGCAGGATGCTGGTCCACCTGGAACCAACAGCGACGCCAAGATCAAGAGTCAACTAGGCTAAGGCATTGTCACTGTCATTCGTACAAAAGCTAATGTACTATTCTGACTGCCTCATCTACGACGTTCAGCCACAACAGGCTCTGGAAATTCCAAAACTTCCCTCCAACGGACAGATTCATCCAACGGATACACATTCTAAACCTTGAAGTACTTAAAGGCTGAAGACTGAAGAAATCAACTAAGAAACTTTGCACATACACGTGAAATACATTCAGCGAATGCCTTAGCAATATTTCTTCATTGTTTTTATTGTGTATACATTTGCTTGTTAAGAAGCATCTCTTTGTAAACCGAACTCTTTCACAAACTTTGTTTGTAGTTCTTTGAGAGACCAGTGAGGTCAGTATTCTTGAGAAGACTAAGGCAATGTTGTCTTAGTGCTGCTAGTTCATTGTATTGTTAGTTACTGAGCAAGGTTGCTAGTGCAGTTGTAACAATCATTGAATAGTGAATTACCTTCATTCTAAGAAGGAAGAAATCACCTTAACGGGTGGACTGGAGTAGCTTGAGTGATTTATCAAGTGAACCAGGATAAAATCATTGTGTGCTATTCTCTTTTCCTTATCTTTTACACTTATTGATCTTTAGACCGAAAAGATTATTCTTAATCTTAGAGGGAAATTATTGAAAGCCAAAAACCCTATTCAAACCCCCCCCCCTTCTAGTGTTTTTCATACCTTCATAACATACAATTTCAGAACCTCCAAAGTATTTAAACCTAATATTTAAGTATTAATTTGTTAAGCATAATATATAATACTTGTGATAATCATATATACAAAAGTCAAGTCAATTTTACCTGATTATGTATATGTAATTTATTACTATAATATTATTTTATATTGAAACTTTACAATAATAAAATATATAGTTATATATTAAAATCTCATTTTATTAAACTTATCGCTTAGTTCCACTTTTCTGAACCATTGGGAAAGAATCAAACTCTCTATGCATATAAATAGATTCATATTCATTCTATAAATGAAGATTGAGCCTTTTTTATTTTTATCTACAAACTAGTCAAGATATAATGCCTTCTTTAAAGTTGGTGTTGAAGTTGATGGTGTTTCTTTTTGCTATTTCTTGCACTGATCTAGTGGTAACTACAAAAGGGATAGAAAGATCCCATGATACTACTAATGTAGAAGGCAAAGGAAACACACAAGAGGTGGGTAAGACACTGGAGATAGGAGATGGTAAAGGTTATCATGGTCCGGGATATCATATTCCTTGCCCGCCCAATTGTTAAACTACAATATATGAAAATAATGTACCTATTCAAACATTGTCACCATAATAAAGTTGGGGTTGAGGATTGAATATTATAGATGTAATAATTGTCTTTAATTACACTACACGATTAAGTGATAATTGCAAGTTATTTTAAAATTTCAATTTACCTTTGACATTTTTATACATATTGTAAATGTAACGCCCCAATTTCTCGCGTGTTACACAGTAACTAATTAACCAATTTTCGTAAAGAGTTTTCGTCGATTCACTTATTAATCTTGAATTAATGATAAAAGTTCAATTTTACAAAATTCTCGAAACTTAACCATTTCAAACTTGCGGAAATAATCATCAACGTAAACCTCAAACTTTATTAATCATTGAAAAGAGTATATAATAAATATCCGGAAGAAAACTTCAAAGTAAATTACATCAAGTTAAACTATCTCAACTAAAATAAAGTAATGGTTCAATACTTCCAAAACTCGGTACTCTCAACCCAAAAGAAAAATGGATGTCTCAAAACCCAACCATATCCTTGGCCCCTTCCTCTTTATCTTCTTCCTCTTCATCAGAAGTGTAGTCGTCATCCGGTAGTGGCTCGTCACGTAGCATCAACTCCCAAGAATGAGTCGTCGCCATTATCTTCACGACCATCTACCCCCCCCCCCCCCAAATAAACACATAGCAAACAAGCAGGGTCAGGTCTAACAAAAAGAATGATAATGACAAAATCAACAACAACATAATATAAGTACATTATATGTCTTTTATGGGAAAGAGTCAGTTACTAACGGAATCTCACATCACACAACCCACCAATCCTGCCTTGGCCAATCACTTACATCCGCAGATGTCCAATCACGTGAAGCTGCAATACTTCACAAAAAAATCTCATGGTGACCACAGTCAACCAAACACGTGGAGCCGCAATGATCCACAAAATCTCTAGGTGACCGCAGTCAACCTTTTTACGTGGAGACCAACAGTCAATCCACAATTCTCCCTCGCGTGCAAGCCCATCGTTCTCATGGACTATAGTCTACACTAGACCTATGCCCATATTATTCACATTTACTTGCAAGCGAGTTAATTACACGTTTCTCTTTTTTTTAAGTCTCTAAAGTCAACCTAGAGTCTTACATCAACATCGCATAAATACAACAATTAAACGATCACAGACACATCGGGAATTACAGCTAGATGAGCGACCCTTTGAACAATTTCCAATAATATCACAATTCACGTAGAGCATAGCATAAACTTACACTTACGCATGGCACATCATGGCATAAATTATCAAATAAGGTAACATAAGGCTTATGCATGGAAAACAACACATTTTCGCAACTTAGCTTTTTGGACAGCAGAAACAACGTTCATTGAAACTGGTCTACAGAATGCGTCCTCCAACAAAAACTCATGTATAATATCTTTCTGGAAAGATATTTTAAAGATCTACAACTCTCTAGTTAAAATCATTTTCATTTGAGCCCCAGAATTAGGTGATGTTACTCCTTAAAGTTTCTGTCCGACACAGGGAAAAACAGCAGGTATGACAGTTACCCAAAACGACCTACAACACACAATACTAGACCAAAATTTATGATCTTTATATTCCTGAAAAGCTCTTTCGAAGATCTACGATTTGTATGTTAATCATTTCTTTATTTGACGACCAGAAACAAGTGAAAAAAGGACATGAAGTTTACTGTCCAGCACAGAAATCTGACAGAGAATGCATTTGCCATCAATTTCGTTTTAGCCATTCTATTCTAAGGGTTCTAAGTCATCTACCAGCAACAAATATAGTAACATGTTCACAGTGTAACCCAATATCACATGGAAAAAGTCCAGCACACATCGCATATTCAAAACCTCAAGCACATCAATCAAGTTCATACATAAAATCATGTCAAAGCATGGCAATATGGCCTAGACATGCTACCCAACTCCTAGCACCAGCCTACCTTGGCTAACTTGGTGAAAAGGAAAAGGTTTTGGTGAGGAAAAGGTCCAAGAACGCTGCTGTCCATGTCCCCTCACTCTCCCTCCTAGCTCTCTCTCTCTCTCTCTCTCGCAAGGTTCTCCCTCTCGCGCGTGCGTCACTGGCGGTGGTGGCGGCTTTATCGGCGGCATCTCTCTCTTTCTCTCTCTCAGGTTTTCACGTGGAGCTGTATGGTTTCTGTTCTTGTTCAGAATGAGGGAAAAAAAGGGTTTTCCCCCCCTTATTTCCCATGCAACCCGCGGCCTCACACACATGTGGGCTAGGGTTTCATTTTTTTTTCTTCTTTTCACTTAAGCCTGCAACCACCCTTGACCCATTAGTAATCACCACTTAACCAGGTCCAAATTACAGATAGGCCCCACTCTTTATAATTAAAACCCAATTAAACTCGGAATTAAAAAGAAAATACAACACTTAATCCGCTGGCACATTACAGCCCGACCCTTGCTCAGTAAAATTCGAATATCTCGCGCTACAGAGGTCGGAATGACCTGATTCTACTTTGATAATTTTCTACACTTAAAGGGCTACAACTCTCATGAAGGACGTTTTCCCAAATGAGGTCGTTAAGACCCTCTTAAAATTCACACAAGTTGACAGTTGTAATCTGTCAAAACTCAAACTTAGCCAAAAGTCTTATTTTATTCAATCTATCACTTAAGCATTACATAAGTAAGTCTAGGGTCTTACAGTAAATATCTTAGTCAGAGAATCAAAACATACATAGTAAGGATGACAAATTAAATCATTGATTCATGATCATAAACTCAATCGAAATATAACTATATTCGTCAATTTATTACTGAAAAGTCAAACAAATTGAATTGAATGAGTGTCGTATCGTGTAAGACCCAAGTTTTTAAGCTTAGAATAGGTGAGTAAAATTCTTATTCACGATTAGGTTTGATATATCGTGAAGGAAAACCTGAACAAGTGTTTATTGAATGGAATAAATCTATGAAGGAGAAAGTTCAGGAAAAGGCTAAGGATTGTATCAAAGTCGATAACTTGACTCATTTACATGACTGTCTTAGAACGAGAGCGTTTATAGAGAGCCAAAGTACTCTTAAAACACTGTAGAAATTAAGTCATAAGAATTCTGGAGATATACAGAATTGCTCGTATACCTTCCTACGACAAGCAGATTAATACGAAACCCTGGAATTTACGAACACTCATTTCCGATACCGGGAGGTTTGCCGAAACTGAATCCCTGGTTTTTCTAGAGCTATTAAATTAACCTACGATAAAGACTTTTCCTGTTCGGAGCTTCAAATAAAGATTTCATCCGCGTACGCCCACTCTAATCGATGTTCCAAATCTTTCTTCAGAAGGAAGTTTCTGCATCCGAGGTCAAAACCATAAAGTGCATAAAGTGCATTTTAAGCCGGTAAACATTAAAAACAAGCCTCGAAAACCAAAAATCATACTGATATTTCTTTGAAGAATTAGAAGATTCAGCGGGAAGAATATCGTGTCTAAAATACGTTGGAATCAGTAGGAAAAATCGGAATCGCGAAATAATCATTTTCTCACGTTTTCAATTTCCTATAAATAGGACTTCAAAAATTCAAAAAAATCACACCATCCTTTTCATTTTCTTTGTTGGCCGTGGGTGAGCTTGAGGGAGAAAGGAGGAAGAGTTTTTTTCCGGTTCTTGCCTGATCGTTGCTCTGTTCGTTGCTACGCGTAGGCCTCGAGGTACTGATGTTATTTCTTTCTTCTGATCTTAAATTCCGTCGCTTTTTGTTATGTCTTTCTGTGCTCCAAGTTTTGAGCTTTTTGTAAAACTGTCCAAATAGCTTGATTTTAGTGTCTAAACATATTCCCTGCACGCCCATGAGCGTGTTTCGCGGATTACATTTTGCCGAATGTCGCCGAAATGCCGCCGGAATTCATTTCTGTTGGAAAAACCCATTTTGAGACAAAGTCTCATCCTTTAAGCTGAAAATTCACGACTGAGCTTAGCGCTAGTAGGATTAGTCGTCATAAACGTCGTGGGTAACGTCCCCATCCAATTTGTTTTTTCGAAATTCCAATTTTGAAATTCTGAGCTGAGAATAATGACCAAAATACCCTTGCGACAGTTTTCGATCCGAAAATTTTTCTGAGAGTTTCCCTGGCCTAGATATCGCCTAAGAATACCTAGGAATTAAATTAGATCGAAGAAAAAGTTCGGGAAGCCCTATTTTGATAGTGGCCGAAACCTATATGCCATGGTACCGTGTCCAAAAATAATTTTTGGGTCTATATGACCTGAGTTATAGCGAAGCTCTCTCCGTTGTCAAAATTTTGGCTTTGGTTTCGTGTCATTCCGAGTTCTGTAGCTCGAGTTATGCCCGTTTTAGCGAATAAAGTGTTTTTGTACAAAACTTGAATCGAGTCAAAACTCATCCATTCGGGAAAAGCCCTTCCATTCGTGCCTAGATATTGTACTCTGAAGCTTCTTAAGCTTTGTCTAACGCTAGTTAGTAATGTTTTGACCGAATTGACTTGTTTTGATTGACTTTCGCTTCGTTTGCTCAAAGATTCGTTTGGAGGAACACTTGGAGCAGGAAAAGAGGATTGTGAAGGAGCCTTGCTTGAACACACTGGACGAGTTCGAGGTGAGGGCAACTTACTTACTAGCTATTTTTGTGTGTAGGATTCGATAAATTCGACTTGAATATATTGTGATAGTGAGTGGCAACTCACCGTTATTAGCTAATGACCTAGAGTTGACTTGTTCGACTTATTTGTTAAATTCTGCACAAATATTGTATGAACTGTTCTGAAAAATGATTTCTGGAGGCTTCGGCCGAGTGAACTGATTGAGACGTGTGTCTCCGTTTTCTGGGCTTCGGCCGACATGGGAGATTAGGATTTATCGCATTGATATGTTGATAATTGACTCGCATGCTTAGTTGTTAAATGGTTAACTATAGGCTATGTGATTATTTGTTCACATGATATTTGGATTATATTGATTATATTGTGTCTTTCTATTACGCACTTGAATTGCTGACTATATTGAATATACCGTGCAACTGTGCGAATGAGTGAGGAACGTCAAGATAGTGGATAACTGTAAGACCCAAGATTTTAAGCTTAGAATAAGTGGAAGAGATTTCCATTTACGATTAGGGTTGATGTAATGTGAAGGGAAACCTGAACGAAAGTTTATTAAATGAAATATATTTATGAAGGGGAAAGTTCAGGAAAAGTTCAAGGATTGCATTATGATCGATAAAAGTTATAGCACGATCGTTACACGCTTAAACCTAGGTCAGAAACCCTAGTATATAGCTAATTTTCACTTTTAGGCACGATGGCAGTTAATTCCAAAAATCTTCAGAGAAATGTTAGAACTTCTCTTTTTCCATATATCACGATCGTCTCGAGGCGAAACTCTAGGATCTACGAACGTCCGATTCCAATCATCGGAAGTTTGCCGAAACCGAATCCCTGGTATTTCAAAACCCTAGAATCACCCGACTATGGGGACTTTATCTATTCAGAGCTTCAAATGGATATTCTACACGCTTACACCCATTTCTCTTGATGATTTCAATCTTTCTTCAGAAGGAAGTTTTCCATTCCGACATTCGAGGCAAAAAGCAACTTATCGGGTAAAATAGTTTTACACCGACTTTGCACCGACTTTGCATTAGTTGCCAAAAATACAAGGAGACATCTTCTTAGCTTAGGAATTCCTTTGCCAAAACCTATCTTAGAATTCATGGAGAATGTCGCCGGAAAAATCAGATTCGCGAAACTTTCATTTTCCCGCGAATTTCCAACCTTTATATATAGCAAAGAAAGGAAGAAAAACTCAAATTTTCCTCCATTTTCTCTCCTCAAATCCGCGAGCTCATCCAAGGAAGAAGGAAGAAGAGTTTTTGTTCAAACCTTGCTTGATCGTTGATTAATCAGTTGCTGCTTCAAGGTTTCGAGGTATAGTCGCTAATCCTTACCTCTGATCGCTTTTTCCATAGCTTTTCTGTAGAGTTTTCTGAGTGGATAGTTTATGGGTTTTTGCAAAACTATCCTGAATCTTTCATTTCTGATTCTAAACCTCTTCTATATGTGCCCAAGATCACTTCTGCCGGATTAGATTTTCCGTTATGTCGCCGGAATTCCGCCGGAATCAATTTGAGCCTAAAATACCCATTTATGTAGTTTTTGAGTAAAGTTCCAATCTTTAGGCTGAAAACTATCGCCTTAGCTTAGTGCTAGTAGGATTAGTTGTCATAAACGTCGTTGGTGACGTCCCTGCAAAATTTTATTTTTGGGATTTCAGTTTTGAAATTTCTAAGTTAAAAATCATGACCAAAATACCCCTGCGACAGTTTTTGATCCGATAATTTTTCCGAGTTCAGAATACCCTTAGTTACGGCTTATGAAAGCATAGGAACCAAGTTTGATCGAAGAAAAATCGAGCCCCATAATTGTGTAAAGTGGCCGAGCCTATTAGAGGGGGAGGAGGAAAATTTCCTTTTCCGAAAACTTGTCTTTCGCGCTAGATTATCGTACCTTAGAGTATAGATTACTTCGTGTAACCTTAGTAAGTATCGATAGCTTAGTTTTCGATAGATTCTGATAGTTTTCTGTGACTTTGCTTTAAAGGAACTTTTGAGGAATTTCCTGAGGAGCAACGCTTTGCTTGTGAGGAAGAGTTAGAAGATAATCCTGGAGAATCTGCAGGTGAGGGCTTCTCACTGAATCTCTAGTTAATGCTTAGGGTCGATGTTTCGACATTGTTTACTGTTTATGCACTGAGATTGTGTGTGATTGAAAATGTTTTCTGAGGCTTCGGCTGACAATGTAGATGATTCATCTACTGAATGTTTTTGAAGATTTACTTACATGTTTTGTGCTATGTGGGTAATCTAGGATGTGTGGTGCATGCTTTATATGCTAAGTGCTAAGTGTTAATGTTGAGATTTCTTGATATATGACATGTTGTTGATTGTGATGATTTAAATATGCTTTACACTGGAATCTGAGATTCTGAATGGTGAGAATAGCGGGCAGGTCATGCCGATTTTATTTTGAGAGTTTTGAGAAAGTTTGATAGGACGAACGAGGTTCGGGCCTTGATTTTGTTTTAGTGGATCGAGACATCCTCTAGAAGCGACTTGGGATTGGGAGATCCTGCAAATGTATAAGACTTGCGATAAGACAAAATGGAATCTATTTTATAAAGAAAATTCATAAGACCTTAAATAACCTCAAAATCTTTAAGTAAGGATAACAACCTCGAAGGAAGGCATTGGAAGTCAAATCATGGTTTTGGAAAAGCGAGGAGTGTCGTCGGATCCAAGTGTTGAGGAGTTTGGTAAGTTCTGAGTATGTTGGTACTCCTTCGCTCGTTGAGCAGTTTGTTAGCCATCCAAGGGATGAGCCGAGAAGCTTCACTGAGGCGTGAGACCTTGTGAATGCGTGATACTCCACTGAGGCGTGAGACCTTGTGGAAAGCATGGATCTTCACTGAGGCGTGAGACCTCGTGAACAGCATGAAGCTTCACTGAGGCGTGAGACCTTGTGAATGCGGGATACTCCACTGAGGCGTGAGACCTTGTGGAAAACATGGAACTCCACTGAGGCGTGAGACCTTGTGAGAGCATGAAACTTCACTGAAGCGTGAGACTTCGTGCAAGTGTGTAAATTCACTGAGGCGTGAGACCTTGTGAAAGCATAAAACTTCACTGAAGCGTGAGACTTTGTGAAGGTGTGAGACTCCACTGAAGCGTGAGACTTCGTGAGAGCATTGATGACTCGAAGAGTTATCGTGAGTGGTTGCACTCATTTTATGATTATTGTATTTTGTCGCAGAATCGACTTTTACCTTAGGGTAAGCTTTTAGAGACATTAATTTACCTAGAACACGTGGCGACGTGTCGAGTGAGGTCGGAGACGTTGTTTGGCTAATCACATTGCACTCATGCATACATAGGAGGTTAATACACGGCGTGATACCGGACCTCGGTGAATTGGAGGTTAATACACGGCGTGATACCGGACCTCGGTGAAATGGGAGGTTAATACACGGCGTGATACCGGACCTCGGTGGATTGGAGGTTAATACACGGCGTGATACCGGACCTCGGTGGATTCCAAAATGGTCATAAGACCCGGATTTCCGCGTAAGAGCGCTATTAGGCGACTCTTAGTAGCAGATCTGGCTACCGTTGTTGTTGGAGTAAGAGGCATCACGGGCCGAAATGGCACCACCGTGGCTGGTGAAGGGCTGATCCGATGATGTCCATCCGTTCCGGATTGCATATTGGTTGACTGGGTTAACCTGCATATCATTTCATGCAACATGCATACTGACATAGTTGATGAGTGTGTTTGATACTTGTTAGTTCTACTTGATGCATGTTAACTGTGATTTACAGTCGTTATATTCTTTGTGGAAATATGCAACCCTAGGACGTTATCCCTAGTTATAAGCCTAAGTGGCTATTATCTTATTTATATTTATTGGTGCTATTATTTACATAATTCTTTGGAGTTGACCCTCACGTCTACTGTGTGTGCTTTGGCGAACAAACGCCCTTTGTCAGATGTCTTTGGCGGGCTGATTCATGATGGTTCATCCTTCGGGAGGAACTAGGGTTGAGATGCGGGAACTGGAGCGTATCGCGGTAGCGAGAGGAGGACGGATGGTGTACATAGACTAGGTCGTTCTGGATTCAGATTCGGGCGACGATCATGCTAGCATGTAGGTTTTAGTGCTGGTGTGAGCTCCTCGAGATGGGATTAGTGTAGGAGTAGAGTCTTAGCTCTGAACATCATTTGTTTTCTTTGGGGACAGGGTAGTTTCCCACCTATAGCTTTTTGTGTGGTTCTTTACGAGAATCACAGAGAGTTGGTTGGACTTAGGAGGTCTTGCTTCAGGCCGATGGGCTAGCTTATTCTCAGTTTGGAGGGATAGTGTTGCGGACACTTACCTTTAGATTTGGTTTGTACATTTTACCTTCGGGCGTTACACTTTTCTTTCCGTCACTGGAGGTTTACTCGTGACGAGGTTACTTACAGCGGAGGCTGTTTATATATTGTATATTAGCTCTATTGCTTTTCGCTTTTGGGTTTTATTTAATTCAGTCTTGTCTTAGTTATTATCGAAAAAAAAAATATTCACGTTTTTCCGCATTAAGTTTATTTTGGTTACTAAAGTGACGCCACCGAAATCGGGGTGTTACATTGTGGTATCAGAGCACGGTCGAGTCTTTCGGGAGTTGTTGGGGAATAGGTCTTCTGTGCTAGGTTGTATGACTCTGCAAAGAGTGAAAATTGATTGTCTGCAAGCGATTTTTCGCTTAAAAATTGATCGAAGTTATTGCTTAATCATATTGTATAGTTATACTAGATGCTATCTTATGATGAGTACTAACTGCTTGTTTAACTTAACAGAACATGGTGAATACTAATCAGCTAGCTGAGATGATGGCCACTATGGCCCAAGCGGTAACAGCGCAGGCCCAAGCGGTAACAGCACAGGCAAATGATAATGCCATGAGGCGTGCTACTGAAGAAGCACGTGAACAGCATCAACGTCAGAGAGAGATAACTCTGGACCAGAACAAAGGCCTCAATGACTTCAGGAGGCAAAACCCACCAAAGTTCTCTGGTGGTACTGACCCAGACGCAGCGGATCTCTGGATTCAGGAAATCGAGAAGATATTCGGCGTACTACAAACTGCTGAGGGTGCCAAAGTGGGCATGGCGACTTATCTGCTACTCGGGGATGCTGAGTACTGGTGGAAGGGCACCAGAGGAATTATGGAAGACAATCACGAGGAGATTAGCTGGAACTCATTCCGGACCGCATTCTTGGAAAAGTATTTTCCAACAAGTGCTCGGGATGAGCGGGAGTCACAATTTCTGACACTCCGTCAGGGAGGTATGTCAGTACCGGAATTTGCTTCAAAGCTGGAATCTTTGGCGAAGCATTTTCAATTCTTTCATGATCATGTGAATGAGCGCTACATGTGCAAGCGCTTTGTAAATGGACTGAGGCCTGATATTGAGGACTCAGTGAGGCCGCTGGGAATCATGCGATTCCACTCGTTGGTTGAGAAAGCCACGGAAGTGGAACTGATGAAGAACCGGAGAATGAACCGGACTGGAACTGGAGGGTCGATGAGGTCGGACTCTCAAAATTTTCAGGGCAGAGAGAAATTACAGAGCAGGGGGCCATATCAGCGTCCTGCTGGAAGAGGATTTACTTCAGGATCTTACAGACCCATGACGGGTACTGCTGGAGGTTCCGGAGATCAGACTTTGAAGAAGGAGATGACCTGTTTCAGATGTGGGGAGCCGGGGCATTATGCTAATGCTTGTCCCGACAAGAGGCCCAAGTGCTTTAATTGTAACAAAATGGGGCATAATGCTGGTCAGTGCAGAGCACCCAAGACGGAGTCAACCGTGAACACTGCTCGTGGAAAGCGTCCTGCTGCTAAAGCAAGAGTTTACACCATGGACGGTGAGAGAGCTGAGGGGTTTGCCAGAGGAGAGCGCAAGAACGATGGTAACTTTCTAACCATTCTTTCTCATTTCAGTACAATATATTCCATTACTCTCGTAGCGTGTGCAAACACACCTAACTTATTTATACTGTCTAAGCTTCGACCTTATAGTTATTACGCCTATTAATACCTTATTTGACCGTAGCTAGTATTTTAGCTATAAAAGTTATACGAGGTTTAGAATGACACGCTAAGCTTAGAAAGTAGTCTTCTACCGATGCGTTTAAAAGGAAGCTAGAAGCTGAAGAATGAATCTCATAGAGATTTCTTATGGATAGTATACGTATGATGTCGAGGGCGTGTAGTTCCGTAGCGGAATCGTTGAGGATGAGATGTCAGGATAATTGTGACTATTGGATGATAGGAACTCATTGACTGTTCCAGTGGTTTTTTTTTCTAAATTTCACCTTCGATGTATTGGCTTGATCAACTTAATATTGAGGGGGTGATATTCGGAATCAGAGCTGGCTATGGACTTTGATAGAAGGATTGGTAAGATTAATTTGAATTGATCGAGGATTAGTCGGATTTGGGAGGAAAGTTCGTGTTAAGTAATTGATTTTCTTTGGGAAGGAGTTGTCGTTGTAAGAGATGAATATTCTTTTAGGAAATGTTGGAGAGCTACAGAGCATCAGGGATCCAAACTTGGAAAAGGTTTAGGTTTTAAGTCTATTAATTCTTGTCATAAGTGTATAGGACTTGAAGTTTGTCATAATTTGATTGGGAGATTAAGAAGTTTATCGACAAGATGGTAATCAAGTTACAAGAAGGAGAGTGTTAGTATTAAGATGAACACTTGAGGTGGTCATATCAGGACCAGTCGCTTAAAGTCTAAGAGTGAATGAAACTTGTTATGGATTTTGGTGATGCGAGCTAGAGATTAGCGAGTGAATTTTTCTAGGTGGAATGAGAATCTTAGGGTAAAGATTGACTTCAGAAGCTGGAGATCATATTCGAGTAAGAGTGTTTTAGTGAAAATTATTTGGAATAAAGACACGGACGGTGTTATGTGAGAGTTAGAGGAAAAGATCAAGGAATAATATCCAGAACTATTACTGACCCTTAAGTTTCGAGGACGAAACTTTCTTTTTGGAGGGTAGTAATGTAAGACCCAAGATTTTAAGCTTAGAATAAGTGGAAGAGATTTCCATTTACGATTAGGGTTGATGTAATGTGAAGGGAAACCTGAACGAAAGTTTATTAAATGAAATATATTTATGAAGGGGAAAGTTCAGGAAAAGTTCAAGGATTGCATTATGATCGATAAAAGTTATAGCACGATCGTTACACGCTTAAACCTAGGTCAGAAACCCTAGTATATAGCTAATTTTCACTTTTAGGCACGATGGCAGTTAATTCCAAAAATCTTCAGAGAAATGTTAGAACTTCTCTTTTTCCATATATCACGATCGTCTCGAGGCGAAACTCTAGGATCTACGAACGTCCGATTCCAATCATCGGAAGTTTGCCGAAACCGAATCCCTGGTATTTCAAAACCCTAGAATCACCCGACTATGGGGACTTTATCTATTCAGAGCTTCAAATGGATATTCTACACGTGTACACCCATTTCTCTTGATGATTTCAATCTTTCTTCAGAAGGAAGTTTTCCATTCCGACATTCGAGGCAAAAAGCAACTTATCGGGTAAAATAGTTTTACACCGACTTTGCACCGACTTTGCATTAGTTGCCAAAAATACAAGGAGACATCTTCTTAGCTTAGGAATTCCTTTGCCAAAACCTATCTTAGAATTCATGGAGAATGTCGCCGGAAAAATCAGATTCGCGAAACTTTCATTTTCCCGCGAATTTCCAACCTTTATATATAGCAAAGAAAGGAAGAAAAACTCAAATTTTCCTCCATTTTCTCTCCTCAAATCCGCGAGCTCATCCAAGGAAGAAGGAAGAAGAGTTTTTGTTCAAACCTTGCTTGATCGTTGATTAATCAGTTGCTGCTTCAAGGTTTCGAGGTATAGTCGCTAATCCTTACCTCTGATCGCTTTTTCCATAGCTTTTCTGTAGAGTTTTCTGAGTGGATAGTTTATGGGTTTTTGCAAAACTATCCTGAATCTTTCATTTCTGATTCTAAACCTCTTCTATATGTGCCCAAGATCACTTCTGCCGGATTAGATTTTCCGTTATGTCGCCGGAATTCCGCCGGAATCAATTTGAGCCTAAAATACCCATTTATGTAGTTTTTGAGTAAAGTTCCAATCTTTAGGCTGAAAACTATCGCCTTAGCTTAGTGCTAGTAGGATTAGTTGTCATAAACGTCGTTGGTGACGTCCCTGCAAAATTTTATTTTTGGGATTTCAGTTTTGAAATTTCTAAGTTAAAAATCATGACCAAAATACCCCTGCGACAGTTTTTGATCCGATAATTTTTCCGAGTTCAGAATACCCTTAGTTACGGCTTATGAAAGCATAGGAACCAAGTTTGATCGAAGAAAAATCGAGCCCCATAATTGTGTAAAGTGGCCGAGCCTATTAGAGGGGGAGGAGGAAAATTTCCTTTTCCGAAAACTTGTCTTTCGCGCTAGATTATCGTACCTTAGAGTATAGATTACTTCGTGTAACCTTAGTAAGTATCGATAGCTTAGTTTTCGATAGATTCTGATAGTTTTCTGTGACTTTGCTTTAAAGGAACTTTTGAGGAATTTCCTGAGGAGCAACGCTTTGCTTGTGAGGAAGAGTTAGAAGATAATCCTAGAGAATCTGCAGGTGAGGGCTTCTCACTGAATCTCTAGTTAATGCTTAGGGTCGATGTTTCGACATTGTTTACTGTTTATGCACTGAGATTGTGTGTGATTGAAAATGTTTTCTGAGGCTTCGGCTGACAATGTAGATGATTCATCTACTGAATGTTTTTGAAGATTTACTTACATGTTTTGTGCTATGTGGGTAATCTAGGATGTGTGGTGCATGCTTTATATGCTAAGTGCTAAGTGTTAATGTTGAGATTTCTTGATATATGACATGTTGTTGATTGTGATGATTTAAATATGCTTTAACTGGAATCTGAGATTCTGAATGGTGAGAATAGCGGGCAGGTCATGCCGATTTTATTTTGAGAGTTTTGAGAAAGTTTGATAGGACGAACGAGGTTCGGGCCTTGATTTTGTTTTAGTGCATCGAGACATCCTCTAGAAGCGACTTGGGATTGGGAGATCCTGCAAATGTATAAGACTTGCGATAAGACAAAATGGAATCTATTTTATAAAGAAAATTCATAAGACCTTAAATAACCTCAAAATCTTTAAGTAAGGATAACAACCTCGAAGGAAGGCATTGGAAGTCAAATCATGGTTTTGGAAAAGCGAGGAGTGTCGTCGGATCCAAGTGTTGAGGAGTTTGGTAAGTTCTGAGTATGTTTGTACTCCTTCGCTCGTTGAGCAGTTTGTTAGCCATCCAAGGGATGAGCCGAGAAGCTTCACTGAGGCGTGAGACCTTGTGAATGCGTGATACTCCACTGAGGCGTGAGACCTTGTGGAAAGCATGGATCTTCACTGAGGCGTGAGACCTCGTGAACAGCATGAAGCTTCACTGAGGCGTGAGACCTTGTGAATGCGGGATACTCCACTGAGGCGTGAGACCTTGTGAATGCGGGATACTCCACTGAGGCGTGAGACCTTGTGGAAAACATGGAACTCCACTGAGGCGTGAGACCTTGTGAGAGCATGAAACTTCACTGAAGCGTGAGACTTCGTGCAAGTGTGTAAATTCACTGAGGCGAGAGACCTTGTGAAAGCATAAAACTTCACTGAAGCGTGAGACTTTGTGAAGGTGTGAGACTCCACTGAAGCGTGAGACTTCGTGAGAGCATTGATGACTCGAAGAGTTATCGTGAGTGGTTGCACTCATTTTATGATTATTGTATTTTGTCGCAGAATCGACTTTTACCTTAGGGTAAGCTTTTAGAGACATTAATTTACCTAGAACACGTGGCGACGTGTCGAGTGAGGTCGGAGACGTTGTTTGGCTAATCACATTGCACTCATGCATACATAGGAGGTTAATACACGGCGTGATACCGGACCTCGGTGAATTGGAGGTTAATACACGGCGTGATACCGGACCTCGGTGAAATGGGAGGTTAATACACGGCGTGATACCGGACCTCGGTGGATTGGAGGTTAATACACGGCGTGATACCGGACCTCGGTGGATTCCAAAATGGTCATAAGACCCGGATTTCCGCGTAAGAGCGCTATTAGGCGACTCTTAGTAGCAGATCTGGCTACCGTTGTTGTTGGAGTAAGAGGCATCACGGGCCGAAATGGCACCACCGTGGCTGGTGAAGGGCTGATCCGATGATGTCCATCCGTTCCGGATTGCATATTGGTTGACTGGGTTAACCTGCATATCATTTCATGCAACATGCATACTGACATAGTTGATGAGTGTGTTTGATACTTGTTAGTTCTACTTGATGCATGTTAACTGTGATTTACAGTCGTTATATTCTTTGTGGAAATATGCAACCCTAGGACGTTATCCCTAGTTATAAGCCTAAGTGGCTATTATCTTATTTATATTTATTGGTGCTATTATTTACATAATTCTTTGGAGTTGACCCTCGCGTCTTCTGTGTGTGCTTTGGCGAACAAACGCCCTTTGTCAGATGTCTTTGGCGGGCTGATTCATGATGGTTCATCCTTCGGGAGGAACTAGGGTTGAGATGCGGGAACTAGAGCGTATCGCGGTAGCGAGAGGAGGACGGATGGTGTACATAGACTAGGTCGTTCTGGATTCAGATTCGGGCGACGATCATGCTAGCATGTAGGTTTTAGTGCTGGTGTGAGCTCCTCGAGATGGGATTAGTGTAGGAGTAGAGTCTTAGCTCTGAACATCATTTGTTTTCTTTGGGGACAGGGTAGTTTCCCACCTATAGCTTTTTGTGTGGTTCTTTACGAGAATCACAGAGAGTTGGTTGGACTTAGGAGGTCTTGCTTCAGGCCGATGGGCTAGCTTATTCTCAGTTTGGAGGGATAGTGTTGCGGACACTTACCTTTAGATTTGGTTTGTACATTTTGCCTTCGGGCGTTACACTTTTCTTTCCGTCACTGGAGGTTTACTCGTGACGAGGTTACTTACAGCGGAGGCTGTTTATATATTGTATATTAGCTCTATTGCTTTTCGCTTTTGGGTTTTATTTAATTCAGTCTTGTCTTAGTTATTATCGAAAAAAAAAAATATTCACGTTTTTCCGCATTAAGTTTATTTTGGTTACTAAAGTGACGCCACCGAAATCGGGGTGTTACAATAACGGGTAGTTATGCCAGACTCCTGACGAGTCTTTGGATAAAGTTTGATGGGACGGACCGAGGTTCGTACCCTATTATTGTTTTATGGATCGAGACCTTCTCAAAGGAAAATTGAGTTTGAAAATGAGATTGGAAAAACCCCATTTGAATTCACGTAAGAACTTGGGTTGTTCTGTCTAAGGCAAGAAGGGCTTTTAATGAGGCATTGTGCCCGACCAGCTTACCTGGGAACTTCTCGGGCCATTACTTGGGTGATGATGGACCTTTTTGTTTTGAGACCTTCTCCAGGGAATCGTTGGAATTATGGGATCTTTGAAACTAATAGGATTAAAGATGAAACTTAAACAATTTCATAATGAACCTTCATAATGTATTAAACAACCTCTGAACCTTTAAATAACGATAACAATCTCGAATGAAAGCTTAGGGTTTGAATATTAGTTTTGGAAAAAGAGAAGTGTCGTCAAATCCAAGTTTTGGGGAAACTAATAAGTTTCTGAGTATGTTAATACTCTTTTGCTCGAGGAGCAGTTTTGTTGTTTGGCTATCTAAAAGAAAAGCCGGGAAACGGGTAGTTTCCGAGTATGTTGATACTCTTTGCTCGCTGAGCAGTTTTTGACCATCGGATGGAGATGAGTCGTTGTGACGAGAAGTCACTGAATGCGAGCAGCATTCTCTCTAATCGTTGATGAGTTGTTTTGCCATCGAGATGGTGAGCCAGGGTAACTTGAAAGGTCACTGAGTGCGAGATGCATCCTTTTGCTCGTGGAGCAGTTTGGTTGGCCATCGAGACGGTGAGCCAAAGTGACTAGGAAAGTTACCAAGTGCGACTAGCTCTTCCTTGTTTACCTTAGGGTATTCTAGAGACAATGTACTCTAGCTAGAAACGCGTACCTTGGTGAGGACGTTTCGTTGTTTGGCTAACCATATTGCATTCATGCATACATTTCTTGGAAAGTGTGCTGCTTTCCGAAGGACGATCTCAGATCGGACTTCATCGGAGCGAGATGCTTCATAAAAGCGAGATGCTTTAGCGGAGCGAGATGCTTGGCTTGTCCCATCCATCGAGATGGTGACATTTTATCCGGATCATCTTTTGAGCATGACATAGCATTGGCACACCATGCACTTAACTATATTTGTTGATATATTGCTTATCGAGTTTTTGTGATATAACTTATTGAATTGTTGAGATATTGAATATTGAATTGTTATTAGAAATCTGATAACATGTTATGTATATACCTTAGGGTAGAAGATACAGAACTTATATGTATATATACAACCTATATATATATATATATATATACCCCTTTATTCATCACATGTTGCTTGTATTATCTATTATATTCTGTGAGTTGACCCTAGTGCCTTGTCTTTGGTTGTATGTTTGTGTTTGGGCGGTCGGCCTGCTGCCAAACGTCCAACAACTGATTCAAGATGGTTCGTCGTTCGGGGAGGACCCTGAGCGAAATGACTACTACTGAGCCTTCGACGTGGACCCATACTTCATGCATGATCGGATGAGGGTCGATGTTAGGAGTGTAGTATATGGGGGATTGTTTTCACAGCTCTGATTGTCATTTCTCATTTTGGGGCAGGGTAGGTCCCCGACTATTAGCTTTTGTGTGGTTCTCTTCCAGGAGGATCACAGGGAGTTTGTCGGGCATAGGAAGTCATTCGAAGGCCGTTTGGGGCTGACTTATCTTCTTGAAAACTGTATTCATAAAACTCATGGCTCTGACCATGGGATGTACTTATTCGCCTGCGGGCACTATCTCCAATTACTTTATGTTTATTATCTTTGGGTTGAGTCTTCATTATGTTAAGTCTTCTATTTGAAAAGAAAACAAAAAAAAATATTTACGCATTTTCCGCACTATTGATTTAAAGTCACTAAAGTGGCACCACCGAAATCGGGGTGTTACATATCGTACCATAGTGGAATGACAAATATCTATCTTATTAAGGTTGTTCCAATTCGACTAGCATTTTAAAATGTTCAAATATAACCCAACACATAAAAAATCAATAATCCACCAAAATATGTTTAATTATTTATCATTTCTACTTAGTTACTTAGAGCTCCATGAATATTTGTTATAAATTGTGAAGATAAGACTATTCATTTACTTTTAATTAAGATATCATTTTTATTTTTATGTTACTTTTAAGAAAAGTTGGGTCAAACACACTTGATAATAAGTGTGGACACCTAATTTTGTCCTACCTTAATAATTAATTTAATATAACACAAAGTAGAAAAATTATTACTCAAAATTATATTAATAATAATTAATTAAAATTTTCAGAATTTATAATGACTAACAAATAGCTTTTAAATAAAAAGTAGCTTTTAAGTTATAAAAAATAAAATAAAAACTAACAAAGAACTTTTACTTTTTTATAAAAGCTCTTATTTTTCACTTTTACTTAAAAGTAACGGTTAAGAAAGAAAAAAAAAGTCTGGTCAAACACTACCTAAATTAGAAAACTAGCACGCTACCGGATTAAGACTCTTCTTTCCTCCTCTTGGGTAAATTGTGTGGGAATCGAACTCAATAGCTTTTCTAGCACACTCAATCTGCATCGCTAATAAGTCTACCTTTCGTAGTACTAAAATATGTTATTGAAAACATAATAGTATATAATCTTAATTTTATAAATATTAATTTAAACAATACTTGATTACATTTGAATTTTTATCTTAAAAGCAAGTTTTTGATAAAAAAGATTTTGAACCAACCTTTTTTTTTAAGGGAGAGTACGAATTTAATTAACTTGAAAAAGAACCATCAATAAAGATAGCGTGATCAACATCAACCAAGGGATTGTCCCCGAAAGTTAGCTCAAGTGGTAAGAGTTAGACGGCATAAGGGTCGGGAAGGGGAAGGTTTAGGGTTCGAATCCTGAAAGAAAAATTTGAAGGATTTTCTAACTTACTAACAAGTAACAACTAACCATTAATATTTGCCTAAAAAAAATCAACCAAGGGATTATCCCACCACGTATGAGAAGGAAAACCAGTCATGAATAGTTGGGGAATTTTTCACCGGACATGCAAGGTTCTCTAAAGCTTTGATTACCATGTATGAAGTGGTATACATGTGTTCTACTATCTAAAAAAATGGTAACATTTCAAAAATATACAATCAAGTCAAAAATGAGAATCAATTCTTGCTAAAAACTTGGCTTAATCCTCAAATTAGTCCCTGTCTTTGTCTCGCCGTCTGAACCAGGTCCCTGATCGGAATAATTTGTGGAATCAATCCCTATCTTACAAAAACGTATGGAGCCAGTCCTCGCCGGAGCCTGGAGCTCTGGCGAGTGATGAGGTAGCATGCTGACTGTGTTAATTTGGCTTACGTGGAATTTAAAATAAAAATAAAAATTACACATGAAAATAAAAAAAACCCAAAATTAATTAGAAAACCCAATTTCCCACCATAAATTGATTAAAGTAAAAAACACAAATTCATTAAGCAAAGCCCTCCCCATGATTCTTCTCGAAGTCAACTTAACATCGAAATCAGAGGCAAGCAACTTAAAGAAACAATCAAAACGTCAAAAAAACTTTAAAAACAATCTAAGCTTCTTTTGAACCGGAGAAGCAAGCACCAACATGTTAGTGCTACTGATAGGGAAAACAAATAGAGAATGATAATTGCTACACACATTGCTAAATTACAAAAAAAAAAAAAAAAAAAAAAAAAAAAATTAACTTCCCCAAATATATAATGCCCTAATATCGATATAATGAATAAAAAACATCTCCAAACTAACAAAGGTAGGGATTTGAACCTTCAACATATGAAACATGAATGTTAAATCCGAAACTTATACTCAGTCGTGCGAACCCACACAAGAATGCCATAATAATTTGAAATTGAGATCAACATATCCTAATAGCAACATGAATATAAAATAACAAAATTCATAAAATCCATCCACCAAGGATCAAACAAATATCATAAAAAAAATTAAAAATCACCTAAAAGGCAATGTAGGTCAAGATCATGAAAAAAATAACAAAAAATAAAATTGCGGTGTGATACAGCAGACTAGATCTAATGTATCCACCATTCGCAGCCAGTAGCCTGAAATCCAGCCCCAGAAACGGTTCCATTCCGTGATTTCAGAGGCACATGCAACTCACAACGAACCTTGGGAGTAACCTTCCCAGTCTTGAACAAACCCAATTTGAATCTAACTTTCAGCAACAGCTTCACATTGATGCGGTAAATCTCAGATCCCTGATCCTCATTCAGCTTCTTCCCCTGTTCCTCGCTGAACGGCACCACTTGCTGACCCTTGAACACAGGGCTGAGCACGGTGGTGTTCTTTTTGTGTTGGAAGAAGTTCCCGAGGTTTTGTGAAGCGAATCGCGCGTCGTGGTAAAACGCCGTCGTTTCGATGGAGTCGTAGTAGAGGCCGACTCTGCTGTTAGGGTTTCGGACGGTGATGTTGAGGGCGAGATTGTAGTGGAGAGTGTTGTTGGTGTAGGTGAATTCAGTGAGTGAGGCTTCGGTGACGCGGAATTTGACGACGTTGGGGCGGACGATTAGCCAGAAGAGGAAGCCGGCGACGGCGGCGATGATGATGATGGTGGTGAGGATCTTGCAGATGAGGCCGAGGATGCAGTTGGCGATGCAGCCGCAGCAGCAGCGGAAGCAGCCGCAGAAGCAGGAGCAGAGGCCGCAGCCGCCTCCGCCGTTGTCGTTGTGGGTTGGGCGGTGGTGGGATTTCTGTTGCGGCGGCGGAATGGAGGGGCCGTAGTAGGCGCCGTTGAGTTGGGGTTGTGCCATGGATTTCGAATTTTGAATGAGTTGGTAAAGTGAGTGAGTGGTTATTTATTGAAGATTAAGATAAAAGAAAAAAGTAAGTGAGTTTGTTGTTACGTTATTGGATAGTGGAGAGTGCGGGCCTGCGAGGTGGGCTGTAACCAACTGATAACTACATATGGCAAACAAGGAAAGGAAGTACTTGTGAAGTAATGGAAATTTGAAATAGCGCGTGATGTTGATAGGAAAGGATAATGTTATCTAGGGCTGCACATGGGTTGAGTTGGATCAAAACTGTTTGGGTTGAGTTGGGTTGGATTTTGTGAATTTTCACCCACGAATCCGAACCAACCCAATCCGACAATCTTCGGGTTGGTTTGGATGGATTAATCGGATCGTTATATTAAAATAAAAATAAATCTGAAATATTGAAAAATATTAAAAAAACAAATATTTTTAAGTCTCTAACATGCGATTACATCATAAGTTCATAACCAAGGATAATAAAACTGGACCGGTGACCAAACCGGTGAGGGCACTGATTCACGGTTCATTGGTTCAACCGTAGTTGAACTGTGGTCCAACCGGTATAGCCGCTATAAATTAAATAATATCATTTTAAAATAAATATATAAGGTAATATTGAATAAAAACAATATCCATAACTTCATACTACCAGTTAAAAAATGAACTTCATAATACAAATCAATCCACAATCGAAATACTAGGTTTAAAACAACACTACTGAATCAATATTTAACTTTCCAACCACAACAACTAATGTGGTTGGAGATAGGTGCAGCAAAAGCGTCAAAAAAAAGGTGCAGCCCAATAAATTGCTCTCACATCTAATAAAAAAGGCCCATATGTTCTAAAAGATACAACAAAACCCTAATGCCCATTATTTCTAATTTCAAGTGTTAACCGCTACGGTGCTACCTAACACTTTGCTGCAGCCACAAAACACAGTAAAGGTAACCATCTCACACCCAAATCATGAAAGAGAGAAAAGATGGAAAACAGAGATTCACGAGAATGACTTCTAAATCTGAGAGAGAAAAGTGAACAACATAGATATCAACCTTCTCTTACCTTTTGGGTTCTTCTTGCACAAGATTTTGCTTTATACTTTCAGAGATCTGTATACCATCTTCTTCCCGTTCTTTTTATTTGTGCCTCTGCTGAGTTTATCGTGCAAAAAAGTCTGAAAAAAGCATATTATTTCCTGAACCGCCCAAACCGCCGGTTTTGGCTCGGTTGGCCGGTTTTTTGCCGGTTTGCCCGGTTGTCCACCAGTTTTCAAGATGTCCGGTTCCCGGTTACAACGGTCAAACCGGTCAGTCCGATCCGGTTTTAATAACCATGTTCATAACTACCGTGTACAGACATCTATACAACAGCACATAACTAAACATGTACTTCAAGTTTTTAAATATGACAAGTAATTACAAACAAATTAGGCTTCAAGTCTCCTAAAAATCACTCAAATGGTAGGGCTCCATGTCTCCATTGTAACACCCCGATTTCAGTGGCGTCACTTTAGTAACCAAAAAGAAACTTAAAGCGGAAAAACGTGAATATTTTTTTTTTGATGATAAAATTAAAGACTAAAAGAAATGAAACTCAACAACAAAAGAAAACAGAACTAATATAAAATAATATTTACAGCCCCCGCTGTAAGAAACAAACCACGTCACGAGTATCCTCCAGTGACGGGAAGTAGTAGAATGTAACGCCCGTAGGCAATATGTACAATCCAAAGGAAAAGTTAAGTGTCCGCAACACCATCCCTCAAAAATGAGAATAAGTTAGCCCAAACGGCCTAAAACAAGACCCCCTAGTCCAACCAACTCTCTGTGATTTCCGTAGAGAAACCACACAAAAAGCTATCGGCAGGAAACTACCCTGTCCCCAAATAGAAACGTGACGGTCAGAGCTAAGACTCTACTCCTACACTAATCCTGTCACGAGGAGCCCACACCAGCACTCAATCCTACATGCTAGCGTGATCGTCGTCCGAATCTGAATCCAGAACGACCAAGTCTATGTACACCATCCTACCTCCTCTCGCTATCCCAATGCGCTCCTGTACTGGCCTCACGGGCTTAGGGCCCGAGCCAAAATCATCGATGACAGCAACCGTGGGTGAGCTGGACTCCGCAGAAGTCCCTCCCACAGGCTCCTCCTCTGAGGGGTCCTCATCATCAGAAGATGACGGTGGTGGTGGTGCTCCCACTCCTGGTCCGCAGTGCACGCCGGGTGGCAAGTTGAAACTCACAGTGTACCTCCTCAGCACTCCCTCCGTCAGGTGTCCCAGTCGGTCGACGCGGTCCTCCATAATCCTCCCCGAATAAGTCGCACGGTGGCCAGCGGGGTCGACCACCCATGAACCGGGGTCATCCTGGTCCAGCATCTCAAACCGGGTCCCCCCCGAAGGGTGGACCATCGTAAACCAGTCCGCCATGGACATCTGACAATGGGTGTAGTCCGCCAAAGCACACACAGAAGACGCGAGGGTCAACTCCAAAGAATTATGTAAATAATAAATCCAATAGGTAAAGATAAGGAGTAGCCACTTAGGCTTATAAGTTAGAGATAGCATCCTAGAGTTGTATATTTCACGATGAAGATAAAAGACGATAATAACAATTAGCATGCATCAAATAGGTTTAACAAGTATCAATCACACTCAGCGACTAAGTTAGTATGCATGTTGCGTGAAATGCAATGCCGGTTGACAAGATGCATTCCAAAAGGATGGGCATCAACGAGTCAGCCCTAGCACCAGCCACGGTGGGACCATTTCTGCTCACATGTCTCTTATACCACACAAAGTGTAGTCAGATCAGCAGTGAACCCGAAGGTCTGCCATTTCCTTCTGCTACTAAGAATCACTGCAGTGTTCTTATATGGAAATCCGGGTCTTATGACCATTTTGGAATCCACCGAGGTCCGGTATCACGCCGTGTATTAACCTCAAAATGAGTGCATGAATGCAAAGTGATTAGCCAAACAACGTCTCCGACCTCACTCGACACGTCGCCACGTGTGCTAGCTAACTTATTGTCTCTAAAAAGAATACCCTAAGGTGAATGTCGATTCTGCGGCAAAATACAATTAATCATAAAAAGAGTGCAATCACTCACGATAACTCTTCGAGTCATCAATGCTTTCACGAAGTCTCACGCTTCAGTGAAGTCTTATACAATCACGAAGTCTCACACTTCATTGAAGTTTTATGCTTTCACGAGGTCTCACGCCTCAGTGAATTTACACACTTGCACGAAGTCTCACGCTTCAGTGAAGTTCCATGTTTTTCACGAGGTCTCACGCCTCAGTGAAGATCCATGCTTTTCACGAGGTCTCACGCCTCAGTGAAGCTTCTCGGCTCATCCCTTGGATGGCTAAACAAACTGCTCAAAGAGCGAAGGAGTATCGACATACTCAGGAACTTACAATTTCCCCAAAACTTGGATTAGACGACACTTCTCATTTTCCAAAACTAATATTCAATCCTAAGCTTGCATCCGAGATTATTATCTTTATTTTAAAGGTTTAGAGGTTGTTTAATATCTTATGAGTTTTCCTTGTAAAAATAGTTTCCATTTAGTCTTATCGTAATTCCTATGAGTTTCAAAGATCCCATAATCCCAAGTAATTCCCAGAGAATGTCTCGATCCACTAAAACAATAACAAGGCCCGAACTTCGTTCGTCCCGTCAAACTTTCTCAAAAAAAACCTCATAAAAGTTTGGCATGACTTGCCCGTTATCCTCACTCTCCAGCACCACAGATATATGTGTAATAGCATAGTTAAATTAGCACAGTCCAACAATCATGGCTCATATATCAACACATCCTAGATTAACCACGTAGCACTTAGCATATAGAGCAGATATCACACATCCTAGATTAACCATTTAGCACATAGCATGTGATTCAAACTCAAAAACAGTCAGTAGATGAATAATCATCATTGTCAGCCGAAGCCTCAGAAAACATTTTCCCAGTCAAACACAAACAAGTGCATAAACAGTAAAACAAGTCGAATGCGTCGACACCTAAAGCATTAGCTAATAGTTCAGTGAGTAGCCCTCACCTGTAGCTCCTCCAGGGTTCTCCTCAAACGCTCCTTCACAATTCACGCCTTGTTCTTCGGGAAATTCCTCAAAAGAACCTTTAGAGCAAAAACCACAGAATTCCATCATAATTAGTCAGAAACTCAGCAATCAATACTTACTAAGGTTACACGACGTAGCATATACTCCGAGGTACGATAATCTAACGAAATCGGACAAGTTTTCGAAAAAGAAATTTTCTTCCTCCCCTAGGGTAGCTCACGGCCACACACAACAATTGTGTGCGCCGACTTTTCTTCGATCAAACCTGGTTCCTAGGTTATTATTAGTCGTAACTAAGGTGAATCTAAACTCGGAAAAATTATCGGATCGAAAACTGTCGCATGGGTATTTTGGTCAATATTTTTAGCTCAGAATTTCAAAATTGAAATTTGGAAAAACAAATTGGATGGGGACGTCAACAACGACGTTTATGACAACTAATCCTACTAGCACTAAGCTAAGTCGATAGTTTTCAGCTTAAATGATGAATCTTTGCCTAAAAATGAGTATTTCCTATAGAAATGAATTTCGGCGGCATTTCGGCGACATTCGGCAAAATGTAATCCGCTACAAGTACTCTTGGGCACGTAGGGAAGAGGTTTAGACACTAAAATCAAGCTATTTGGACAGTTTTACAAAAAAGCTCCAAACTTTGAGCACAGAAAGACATAGAAGAAAACGACAGAATTGACGATCAGAAGTGAGGGATAGTATCTATACCTCGTAGTCTTCAAGTAGCAACGAACTGTGAAGCAATCGGGCAAGAAGCGGCGAAAATCTTCTTCTCCTCCTCCTCCTATGTGCTCGCGGGTTTGGGAAAGAAAATGGGTAAGTTTTGTGAAAAATTCTCATTTTCTTGCTATTTATAGGTTTTGGAAAATGCGGAAAAATGAAAATTTCGCGATTCCGATTTTTCCTACGTATTCCTCGGGGAATTCTAAGATATGTTCTGGCGACAGAATTCCAAAACTCAAAAGAGGTTTCTTGGAATTAAGGTAAACGATTCAAAGTCGGTGTAAATCTATTTTACCCGAAAAAACTACTTTTTGCAGTGAATGTCGGAAGAGAAAACTTTCTTCTGAAGAAAGATTGGAAACATCAAGAGAAATGGGTGTACGTGTGTGGAATCTTCATTTGAAGCTCCGAATAGAAAAAGTCTTCATCAACCGTTCATTTTAGGTTTCTTGAACTATCAGTGATTCGGTTTCGGCAAACTTCCGAGTATTGGAATTTGACGTTCGTACATTCCAGCGTTTCTTATCGAAATGCTTGTTTATAGACGAATAAGAGAAGTTCTAACATTTCTCTGAAGATTTTTGGAATTAGTTTCCATCGTGTCTTAAAGTGTAAATTAGCTATTTACTAGCGTTCTTGACCTAGGTTTAAGCGAATACTAATCGTGCTATAACTTTTATCGATTTTGATACAATCCTTAGACTTTTCCTGAACTTTCTCCTTCATAAAATTTATTTCATTCAATAAACTCTTGTTCAGGTTTCCCTTCACGATACATCAAACCTAATCGTGAATAGCAATTTTATTCACTTATCCTAAACTTAAAAACTTGGGTCTTACATCCATAAATTACATACCCTAGTAGTAGGTTAGGTAAAAATTAAAATTATTAAAAATATATATTAAATAATATATTATTATTACATGATTGGATTTCGGGTTGGGTTGGATTGATTATTACAGAATCCGATATCTGATCCAAAGATGATTGGATCGTAATAAAATTCATCCGATTGACCCGTTTGTCCAATCCAACCTGCATTTTTACCATTGGATCGGATTGGGTTGAATAGATTTATTGGGTTGAACCGGCCCATGTGCACCCCTAATGTTATCTTCACACACACAAAGTAAACTACACATGGAATGAGATAAGAAGAGAGTAAAATATAAATAAATACTCCTACGTGATATATAGGGAAAAATAAATTAAGTAAGTAGAATTGATGATATTAATTGAGGAAAGAATTGCGGCTATATAAAGGATAATCTTCGCACTTGTTATGAATAGGATGAACATATGGGTCATGCCCATGTCTACCTCTTACTCTTTCTTCTCCTATCTACCATCACTTGCTTAGATTTTATTCATAACACGTTATCAGCACGAAACCGCTCATTGATCTCCTCAAGAATCAAGCAATTCTCATATCTTGAAGTATCAGAGTAATATTATATTCCTTTTACTCATCTTCTCCAAGTCTTTTTTATGAACGCTACCGGTCGGGAAGAACTTGTAATGCAATTTTTTTTCTGAATTCTGAAGATTCATCAGAAGATCTGAAATTTATTTTTATCCTGAAGATTCATGAGAAGATCTGGAAGACAAATTTTTTATGAATCCTGAAGATTCATCAAAGGATTATAGCATAATATGAACTATACGTCCAGAAAAACCATAGTATAATGTACCCTAACTATGAATCCAGAAGATTCACAACACAAATAGAATATGGCTCCAAAAAAGAAAGAGACTTCATTTCTCTGCTATTTTTTTATGGCCTTTCATCATGGATATATTATACTGTATTTTTGTTTTTTATCTTCATCAACAATGTTAATCTCCAAATAAAAAATAAAAATAACATATTATGCTCTGATAAAGATAATAATTTCTCATAATTTTATTTCCTAAGAATAATAATTACTTTTTATTACCGCATATGTCTTTTAGGATCGTTATCTTTTGGTTATCAAAATATATATTGTTCTTGGAATGAACATTGAAGAGAGGTATAGTACCTAGAGGTGGAGGATTGAGTTAAGAGAGAATGAGAATGAGAGAGAGGGTGCTGAATTTCATGTGTTATTTCATCAAATGAGCCAAAAGTCCCTTATACTTGATAACTACCTCCTATTTATAGAGCTTGGGTACTACCTATTGGGCCAATTGGGCCTCCGAGGTCAAGGCCCATCTGAAGGTCAGGGCCCCGCCTCAGGGCGAGATACATGCTGGGCGTCGCCCCTCTAGGGGCTCGCCCAGTCCACTAGTCCACAAGACACCGAGCTCGAGGTATGAGAGCTAAGTGTGTCTTTTAAATGCTTTTACATATGTCTTACAGTACACCGGAATCCGTACTGCCAAAATGGCTTGAGAAAAGAGAAGTAAACTATATCGCCAACATGGCGTGAGTAAAAGGAAACTAGCATTTTCGGTTACCCAGTCCACTGACTTGACGAGCAATCCGAACGGGCAAGTCCACAAGTCCACAAGCGGCGAGAACGATTACTTCGTATTGGCGATAAGTTGGAGCAGGTGTATGATCGTTCGCCGGCGGGAAAGGTGGCAGGCATGGGTCATGTGCTGATCATTCAATCATTGACTGGCGGTAACCCCGGCGAGCGACTGAACTACGTTGTTGGTGTCACCCGTCAGGCGATGGTGTTTGATCCTTATAGTGGCGAGGCTTTTCGCGCTTTCCCTTATTTTAAAACCCTTTTAAATCTCTATCCGCCTCACGTGGCTGCCCCACGTGATGCGTCGGTTACATCAATTTTCCTCTTTCTCCGGAACCGTTACTTCCCCTTTCATAACCGTCCCATCGTGCGCAGTAACTCCCCGTTGCACGCGACCCACCTCCCCAAAAACATCATGACTTCCAACCTTCCACACGCGTCCAACACGCGTCACCCTTCCAGCTTCTCCCCTTCCCCTATAAAAACCCTTCTTCCCCACAGTCATCCCTTTCCGAGACCCCTCTTTACTTCCCTAATCGCTTACCAAACTCCCTCTACCCACTTCCGCTCCGGAGCCGTCGCTTATCACCCTTTCCGCTACCCACTCTTCACAGCCTACTCCGGTGAGTCCCACTGTCCTTATCTTTGCATCACAAACATACTCATCTTTTCCTTTCTTTCACTTCACTGTCCTCTAAAAATGGCTTCAAACCCTACCTCCCCTAACCACTCCTCTTCTTCCTCCGGAAGCGACCCTGATGCCACCGCCGCCGGCGGCCTCCGTTTAGAGGCCCCGGAGATCCCACCTTACCGACTAAAAACCTACGCCACTCTGCCCCTTCCAGTCCAAATAGCCCCCACTCACGAGGCTATAGACCAACCTTCTATTTTCCAGAACAGCGATCTCATCGTGCAGTTCGTGAACTCCCTGGGTGGTTTGTCGAATGACGATGAGTTTAGCGCGAAACTCAGGATCTGGATTTGCAGTCCTGGGGACCGCCCCTGGCTTCATAAGCCAGACGGCAACGTAAAGAGATCCCATTTCTTCTTTGCGTATGAATACATGTTTAGCGAGCTTGGAATCAGGCTTCCTTTCTCGCCCTTTGTCCAAACCGTCCTCCGCGACATCAACGCGGCTCCCTGCCAACTCCACCCTAACGCCTGGGCCTTCATTCGGTGTTTTGAAATCCTAAGCGCCGCTGTCGGCATCGCCCCATCCCCCACCAGTTTCTTCTACCTCTACGACGTCGACCCCAAGTCCATCAAAAACAAAGGATGGATTTCCTTGAAGGCCCGAGCCGGCCGGAAGTGCTTGCATCCCCACAAAAGTAACGCGAAGTCCTCCTTCGCACGGAAGTACTTCCGTGTGGCGGTTCATCCCGCCTACCCAGAGGCATTCACCCTTAGAGACGGGACCGCCCTTTTTCCTCTTTACTGGACGGAGAAGCCCAATGGGATCACCGACCCTTCAGAGGAATCTTTGTCCGCCAACGACAAAGCCTTTCTTAATCTCCTTGCCCCACTTCCCATCCTTGACTGCACAACTGTCCTTGAGGGCGCTGACCTCTCAAGAACTCCCAAATACTTAGGTTGCCCATAGCTCACTTTTATTATTGACATTTCCTTTCTCGTCTCCTATGTTGTCACTGATCGTATTTTTTATTGTTACAGAAGACATGAATTTCACGAACGCCGAGCTCCTGAAGGCCCGTGAGAGGAGAATGGCTCGCTTTTCCCCAAAATTCAACACTGAGGGCGACGCGAAAAAACGGGGCGGTGCTGAGAACCAAGCCGAGAGCACCAAAGCTCCCAAGAGGAGAAGATTGGTCAAAGCCTCCTCCGGCGCCGGCACATCCAACCCTGGCGCTCAGCCCACCACTGCTGCTGCGCCTAAAGGCAAAAATGTCGCTGAAACCTCTGTCGGCGCGACTATCGAGCCAACCACCGTACCAGCTTCTACTCCTGCCACCGCCGGTGCGACCGCTGCTGCTGCCGCCGAGTCCTCTGTTGGCGCCACAGCCGCCTCTGCCGGCGCCAACGCCACAAAAGCTGCTGCGTCTTCCGACACTCCTATTGGAGAGAAGGAAAAAGAAAATGAAACTTGTAACACCCCGATTTCCAGGTGTCACTTTAGTAACCAAAAATAGACTTTACGCTGAAAACAGGTAATTTTTTCGTTTGATACCTTTTAAATCAAGCAATAGAAAATAAAGACAAAACCCAACCAACACACAAATATATACACATGTACAGCCTCAGCTGCACTCCCATGTCACGCGCACTCGCAGTGACTCCAAAGTAGTGTGCCCGTAGGCAAATAGTTACAGATCCAGAAGTGTGAGTGAAAAGGTTATAATTACAATCCACTGGGAGAAAGTCGGCCTCAAAATGGCCTAAGCAAAGACCCCTATAGTCCGACTGACTCACTGTGATCCCTCAATAAGAGAACCACACAAAAGCCATGCGTCGGGAACCTACCCCGTCCCAAAAGCAAAACGAATCAGAGCTCTACACAAATATGACGCCTGCCTAACTCTACCAACCCATAACTGCTCACACATCCGAGTCCTCGGCGAACTGAAGACGGCAAGTTGAAGCTCAGCTCCATGCGTTGTAGAACTTCTTTCGTCAGATGTTCACACTCGTCAGTCCGGTCCTCCATGACCCTTCCCCGGTACGTCGCTCGATGACCCACAACATCGATCACCCAAGCGGTGGGGGCATCCCGATCCACAAGCTCATACCTGATCCCCCCCGAGGGAGAGACCATCGAACACCAGTCGGCCATCGACATCTGGCAGCAGGCCGACCGCCCAAACACAAACATACAAACAAAGCCAAGGCGCTAGGGTCAACTCACAGCAATAAGTAGATATACACTCAACATGTGATATGGGGTATAGATATATGTTGATATATATACATATAAACAATCCTAGCATGTTATGGCTCTAACATTGCTTCAATAAACAAACAGCACACAATCTCAGTCAGCATGAATGTATGCGTGAAATGCACAATATGTATCCGGATTTGTGACGCGTTCCCGTTCGCCACAAGTGAAGCATTTTCACTATGGATGGACCATTCCCGTTATCCATCCTGGATGAAATCCATCCTGGATGAACCATTCCCGTTATTCATCCTTGGTGAACCATTCCCGTTATTCACCGAATGATGAACCATTCCCGTTATTCATCATTAATGCAAGGTGAACCATTCCCGTTATTCACCATGATATGCACAGGTGAACCATTCCCGTTATTCACCCGATTGAATGCAACGTGGTTAGCCAAACAACGAATCGTCCTTACCACGAAAGTGTTTAACTCACAACCCAACCTCAACAAACCCATGAGTTAGTGTCGGTCAATACAACACAACTCGGAGTAAGTGTCGGTCAATACAACACAACTCCACCCACAGAATACACAAGGGTCTAGTGTCGGTCAATACAACACAGCCCAAACAACAAGAGCACTAGGTGTCGGTCAATACAACACGGCTCCACAACACTCCCCAAGAGTACTAGAGTACTCGGTGACTTTCAATCATCACCATAGCTCACCTTAGTGGCTTCCCCCAATTCCGATAACTCTCCAAACCCACAACAAAGTCGACTTTTCCCCGTCTTTCGTAAATATTTTCCCCTTCAGTTCTCCTATGCTTAAACGTTAATAAAAATTGTTTCAATTCGAATTAGTCAAGTTATGAGTTTATTTCTCAAAGTCTAAGTTTCCCAAGTCTTTAGATTTTCAAAGCTCTATCATTCTAAGTTTTCAAAGATCAACCACCCAAAATACATTTCCCGGGGAAAGTCTAAGAATTCCAACATATGGCTAAGTCTCAAACCCCACATTTGGACTTGCCTAGGGTTGTTCATCCAACCCGAAATATCAAAGATCACCAAATCAATGAATCTCCACTCCGAAATTGCGTCAAAACGCTCAATCCAACAAAAGCACAACATCACAAGTATGGAAAAACATCATAACATCAACTCATCATCAAAAACAACATCAGATAAAACATAAGTCGAATTTATCGACGCCTATCATGCAGTCATAGCTAATATATAGTAAGTTGCCCTAACCTCGAGCAGATCCAGCTTCGCAAATCAAATCTCCTTCACAGGAATGCCTTGAAACTTCCAAAGTTCCTTCAACTGAACCTCGGAGGAAAAACAAAGCAGAATCCACACAAAATCGATTAGTTCGATCGCAATACAATACATAAACGATAGACAAAGCATCAAAGCTTCAGAATACGACAAACGGGTACGAAAGGACAAGTTTTCGAAAACGAAAAACTCCCCTCCCCTTAGGAAAACCCCACGGCCATAAGGAGAAAAGGGCTTCGGCTCTTTTTCTTCGATCAAATCAGTTTACAAGGTAGTTTTAGGGTAAAACTAAGGCAAAGAAACTGTCAGAACAATTTTCGGACAATCGGGCCGAAATACGACTACGCAGGGGCATTTTGGTCCAAAATAAAGGCTCAAAACTTCAAAGTTATCAGTTCTGAAAACAAATTTGACAGCAACGATCCTCATGATATCCGTGACAACAAATCCTAAAGGCACGAAGTCAGATTAAGTCTTTTCGACAATAAAGTTTCGAAATGTGAGACAAAAAGAGTTTTGAGTCAATTTTTCAGATCCTGGACAACTGAATCGCAATCAGAGTTTACTGACAGAGGTTTTAGACTCAGGGGAACATAAGGAACATAACCCAAGCGAGAAATCAGAGAAATCGGACAATTTTAGAAAAAGCTCAAAACTTAGAGCACAGAAACGACTTCAGAAACTCAGCAGAAACAGAAATCAGAGGCAGGATTCATGATAGTTACCTCGATACCTAGAAGTAGGGACGAACTGCACGAAGATTGGTCAAGTTTTCGCGGAAATCCCCTCCCCCCTTGCTCCCCACGAAATCAGCCACAAATGGAAAGAAAATGAGAGGATTTTGCTTTTTCGCGCTATTTATAGGCGGGTGAAATCGCGGGAAAATGAAAATTTCGCGATTCCGATTTTTGCAGCACGATCACCGAGAAATTCTAAGAGAGATTCTGGCGTCGGAATTCCAGAACTCAAAACAAATATCTAGGATTTGGGAAAAACGATATCGAAAAACTCAAAAGCGGTGTCGGTTAATCTGCCCCGAAAAACTACTTTTTGCTGTGATGCTCAAACGACAAAACTTCCAACTGAAGAAAGATTGGAAACGTCGAAACAAGTCTGGCAACGCGGACGGAATCTTCTTTAGAAGTCCCGAATAGAAAAAGTCTTCACCCATTGCTCGAAAATAGGGTTTCGAAGCAAAGAAATTAGCGTCGGCGGACATCCGAAAAGTGAAACCTATCGTGCGTACAGTCCAGAGTTCCGAAATGAAACGCTGGTCGATGGAAAAATAAAGAGAATCTTTAAATTTTCCGAGAGTTCGAAATCTCACTCAAAACGTTGCTTTAAGAGCGAAATAGTCTATTCTGGACACGCTCGCCCTAAGGCAAGTGTGCAGACGACTCGCACTAACTCCGAAAACAACTACGCAACATTCCTCAAGCAATTCCTGAACTTTCTTCTTCATTAATCTTCCTCAAATGTCAAACTCCTGTCACGCTTACACTGATTCTACGCGTGAGTCGGAAACTAGCTTGTTCTGAAAATCCAGGTCTTACAATACTCCCCTCCAAAAAGAAAGTTTCGTCCTCGAAACTCAGAGTTCTGCAAAAAGTTCGGAATACAGTTCCTTGATCTTATCTTCCAATTCCCATGTAGTAGTGCCTGTGTCATTGTTCCTCAAAATCTTTACTTAAGCAATCTGCCTTCCCCTTAACTGTTTCACTCTTCTATCCCCACTGCTAACTATCGGCGTCTCAAAAGACAAAACATCATTCAACCTCATGTCGTCTGACTCGATTACTTGCGTCGGACCTCTGCTTGAAATGATACCGGTTGGCATTCCGTGCAGTCGCACAACCTTAGCCACTTACTTCTTTACTTTCGGTCGTCCGGAATTCTTCTTAAACTCAGTGCCTCTCTGTCATCATAAAGTAGATACTCAACTTGTCCTCGTGATCTTCATCTACAGTCCATCACTTGTTCGTTCGATAACTCTTAGACGAAACATTGTGTTGGAATCTAATAGTCCATTAACGTCACATCCAACTTCGTAACTATCATCACTCGCACAATGAAATCAATCTCCTACTTAGTCACCATTCGAATTAAAAATCGACTTATGTCCTTATTTCTTGTCCTTCACTAATCTTATCCCCTTCAACATCAAGTTATCAACAACTTATAAGATAATCCTCTTCTTAATATCTAACAATCCATTATTATCGTCTTCTTCCTTAGAACTTCCCTCACTCAAACCTATTTACACTTACTGAAATCCCTAACACTTCGCACGAATCGAGACTTATCCTCTAGAAGATTAAATCATAACTATACCTCAAGGGACTTAACTAGCCATTACATCTTCCGATCCTTCAACATTCTGAGATTTAACTCTTATCGTAACCGCTAACACCACTAAATCTCTTATGTGTACATGAATCTCAGCTCACTAGGTCAACCTTAGCCCTAGGATTCTCATTCAACTTTAGTAAAATTCACTTGTTACTCGTAATATGCATTATCAAAATCCATAAAAAAGTCCCATTGACTCTTATACTCTACGAAACTCGTCAAAATATAACAACCTCAGGTATTCATCTTAATACTAACACCTTCCTTTCTGTGACTCAATCACCATCTCGTCAATCAACTTCTTAATCTCTCAATCAAATTCTGACAAACTTCGAGTCCTACACCTTAGACAGACATTCATAGATTTAAAACCTACACCTTCACCAAGTTTGGTCCTCTAATAACATTTAATCCTTCAATACTTCTTAAATGAATATCCGTTCCTTAAAACTATAACTCCTTCACTTACCCAAACGACCTGATAAGTGTCGTCATGCTTCCACACTCACCACTTGATCCTGCTATCCATAATCATAACTTATTATGCTAACATCATTCAAATCTTATCACATAGTCATGATGTCCGCAACCTCATAATCAACATCAATCGATCACCAACCTTAACACTCCACACAACCCAGAATTCCCTTACTTCAAGATCTCTCTTATACTACACCTCAATGGTCTTAACCCGAAACTCACCTTCAGGTCTTCAATCTTCTAAGATTCAACTCCTATTGTCACACCTACAACCATAAGATCTCCTACTCGTACGTGATTCTCGGCTCTCAAGATTCAATCTTAACCCTAAGATTTCAATCCAACTTAGTAAATCTCACTTAGTAATCTCAGCATATTTCCTTGGAATCCATATCACCAACCTCAAGTATTCAACTTATGCTAAAACTTTCTTTCTCCAACTTAATCATTAATTCAACACTTTTCAAGCGAAAATTCATCTCTTAAGACTATAATGTCTCCACATATTAATCCAACGCTTAGCAAAACTTATTCCTCGAACTCGACTATAACAATCTAGTTCAGAGTTAATTCTTCTCAATCTCGCTACCATCAAACAATCATCTATAACCGGATATTAAATCCAACCTATCTAATCTCTAATAATCCCACGTCAGAAATCACATAACCTATGACTTCATAACTTCCGAGAAAATACTTAAAGATTTTCCAACATCAATTCTATTGGCTTAGTCTACCTCTACTTGGAGTAATCACACGAACTAACCAATCAATGTCTATACGAAAATCATCAACTTCCAAAGGTTCAAATCTTAATCTTGTACAATCAAATGCTTAACACGAACTTTCCTCCCAAATCCGACTAATCCTCAATCAATTCAAATTCATCTTACCCGTCCTTCTATCAAAGTCCATAACCAGCTGTGATTCCGAATATCACCCCCTCAATATTAGGTTGATCAGGCCTAATACATCGAAGGTGGAAATTTAGAAAAACCCACTGGAACAGACAATGAGTTCCTGACATCCAGTAACCACAAATATCCTGATATCAAGTTCCTAACGATTCTGCTACGGAACCACACACCCTCAATCCATGTAAAAGATTAATCCTTCCTCGTCAATTGAGTCAAAGGTCTAACAATCTTGGCAAATCCCTCAATGAAGCGTCTATAATATCCAGCTAAATCCACAGAACTTCTGATCTCTGTCACCATCTTCGGTTGCTCCCAAGCCAAAACAGTCTCCACTTTCGCTGGATCCACAGCTATGCCCTCCTTCGAGATAGCATGGCCTAAGAAATTGACTTCCTCCAGCCAGAATTCACACTTGGAAGGGTTCTCATACAGCTTTTTCTCTCTCAACAATTGTAAAACTTGGCGCAAATGTCCTTCATGTTTATTCGCGTCCTTCGAATAGATCAATATGTCCTCAATAAACACCACCACACGCCGATCTAAGAACTCCTGAAAGATGCGGTTCATGTAATCCATGAAAACAGCAGGTACATTCGTCACTCCAAACGGCATCACTAGGTACTCGTAGTGTCCTTAACGTGTCCTGAAAGCAGTCTTCGGTATATCCTCAATCTTCACTCTGATCCGACGATAGCCTGACCTCAAATCTATCTTGGAAAATACGGTAGCCCCTCGTAGTTGGTCCATCAAATCATCTATCCTCGGCAACGGGTATCTGTTCTTGATCGTCGCCTTGTTCAATTGTCGATAATCCACCCACGATCTCGACCTTCCGTCCTTCTTCTTGACTAACAACACTGGCGCTCCCCACGGTGAAACACTCGGTCGAATGAATCCCTTTTGCCGAAAGATCCTCTAACGACTCCGCTTCAAAACTAAACGCCCTAAAATCCTACGATTCGTACCCATAAGGAATTTCCCTGAGATCCTAGCTTCCTTATCAACGCCTCGGTAAAACAACTCCCTAGCTCCGCGTGCTATTCTAGATCTCGTGTAACCTCTATAGTTAAATCACGAGCAACTTCGAATAAGGTCCTACTAGGGATAATAATCATAGGATCATAGTCTAGGTAGTAAATACAAGTTAGGCGCGTCACACTCGCTTGAATATAAAAGAGTAAGTTATTCTAGAATACGAGAACAGTTAAAATATTACCATCGTTCCCACGTTCTTCCTCGTTCGACTCCTCAACTCTTGCTCCTCCCTTGATATGAATCCTTTCCTCTGTAGTAAGTTGTTTTCCTTTCCCAACATTCCCTGATGATTCGCCCCTGAGTGCCTTGCAATCTTGGGAGAAATGTCCCGGTTGGTTGCAATTGAAGCATAGACTTTCTTTGATCTTGCAGTTCACAGCTAGATGCCCCTCTCGGTTACACTTGAAGCATCTCCGTCCAATCACTGAGCATTTGTTAGCAAAATGCCCAAACTTTCTGCAACGAGTACATGTCACTCCTTTGTCACCAACTGGCTTCCCCCCCAGTATCAGCAGTCGTCGGTTTGTACTCTCTTGAGATAAGATTTCTTCCCTCGGAACGCTGATATGGTCCCCACTTATGGTAACTCTTCCTTCCGTTGTAGCCTTGGGAACCTGACCTCATTGGTCCCCCAGCTCCAGTTCGGTTCATTCCTCTTTATTGATACATTGCTGTCGCCATCAGTCGTTGATGATGCTCACGTGTAGCCTCCGCCATCCGGTTAAGATCCACCATCCTATATCCCATCGAACGTCCGATTAGTACTAACCATACGGTAGCACTAGACAAACCACTCAATCCGATTGAGTAGTAACGCAAGCAATTAGAGCGAAAATCGCTCTGCAGACAATCAATTTTCACTCTTTGCAGAGTCACACAACCTAGCACAGAAGACCTATTCCCCAAAGACTCCCAAAAGACTCGACTAAGCTCTGATACCACAATGTAACACCCCGATTTCCAGGTGTCACTTTAGTAACCAAAAATAGACTTTACGCTGAAAACAGGTAATTTTTTCGTTTGATACCTTTTAAATCAAGCAATAGAAAATAAAGACAAAACCCAACCAACACACAAATATATACACATGTACAGCCTCAGCTGCACTCCCATGTCACGCGCACTCGCAGTGACTCCAAAGTAGTGTGCCCGTAGGCAAATAGTTACAGATCCAGAAGTGTGAGTGAAAAGGTTATAATTACAATCCACTGGGAGAAAGTCGGCCTCAAAATGGCCTAAGCAAAGACCCCTATAGTCCGACTGACTCACTGTGATCCCTCAATAAGAGAACCACACAAAAGCCATGCGTCGGGAACCTACCCCGTCCCAAAAGCAAAACGAATCAGAGCTCTACACAAATATGACGCCTGCCTAACTCTACCAACCCATAACTGCTCACACATCCGAGTCCTCGGCGAACTGAAGACGGCAAGTTGAAGCTCAGCTCCATGCGTTGTAGAACTTCTTTCGTCAGATGTTCACACTCGTCAGTCCGGTCCTCCATGACCCTTCCCCGGTACGTCGCTCGATGACCCACAACATCGATCACCCAAGCGGTGGGGGCATCCCGATCCACAAGCTCATACCTGATCCCCCCCGAGGGAGAGACCATCGAACACCAGTCGGCCATCGACATCTGGCAGCAGGCCGACCGCCCAAACACAAACATACAAACAAAGCCAAGGCGCTAGGGTCAACTCACAGCAATAAGTAGATATACACTCAACATGTGATATGGGGTATAGATATATGTTGATATATATACATATAAACAATCCTAGCATGTTATGGCTCTAACATTGCTTCAATAAACAAACAGCACACAATCTCAGTCAGCATGAATGTATGCGTGAAATGCACAATATGTATCCGGATTTGTGACGCGTTCCCGTTCGCCACAAGTGAAGCATTTTCACTATGGATGGACCATTCCCGTTATCCATCCTGGATGAAATCCATCCTGGATGAACCATTCCCGTTATTCATCCTTGGTGAACCATTCCCGTTATTCACCGAATGATGAACCATTCCCGTTATTCATCATTAATGCAAGGTGAACCATTCCCGTTATTCACCATGATATGCACAGGTGAACCATTCCCGTTATTCACCCGATTGAATGCAACGTGGTTAGCCAAACAACGAATCGTCCTTACCACGAAAGTGTTTAACTCACAACCCAACCTCAACAAACCCATGAGTTAGTGTCGGTCAATACAACACAACTCGGAGTAAGTGTCGGTCAATACAACACAACTCCACCCACAGAATACACAAGGGTCTAGTGTCGGTCAATACAACACAGCCCAAACAACAAGAGCACTAGGTGTCGGTCAATACAACACGGCTCCACAACACTCCCCAAGAGTACTAGAGTACTCGGTGACTTTCAATCATCACCATAGCTCACCTTAGTGCTTCCCCCAATTCCGATAACTCTCCAAACCCACAACAAAGTCGACTTTTCCCCGTCTTTCGTAAATATTTTCCCCTTCAGTTCTCCTATGCTTAAACGTTAATAAAAATTGTTTCAATTCGAATTAGTCAAGTTATGAGTTTATTTCTCAAAGTCTAAGTTTCCCAAGTCTTTAGATTTTCAAAGCTCTATCATTCTAAGTTTTCAAAGATCAACCACCCAAAATACATTTCCCGGGGAAAGTCTAAGAATTCCAACATATGGCTAAGTCTCAAACCCCACATTTGGACTTGCCTAGGGTTGTTCATCCAACCCGAAATATCAAAGATCACCAAATCAATGAATCTCCACTCCGAAATTGCGTCAAAACGCTCAATCCAACAAAAGCACAACATCACAAGTATGGAAAAACATCATAACATCAACTCATCATCAAAAACAACATCAGATAAAACATAAGTCGAATTTATCGACGCCTATCATGCAGTCATAGCTAATATATAGTAAGTTGCCCTAACCTCGAGCAGATCCAGCTTCGCAAATCAAATCTCCTTCACAGGAATGCCTTGAAACTTCCAAAGTTCCTTCAACTGAACCTCGGAGGAAAAACAAAGCAGAATCCACACAAAATCGATTAGTTCGATCGCAATACAATACATAAACGATAGACAAAGCATCAAAGCTTCAGAATACGACAAACGGGTACGAAAGGACAAGTTTTCGAAAACGAAAAACTCCCCTCCCCTTAGGAAAACCCCACGGCCATAAGGAGAAAAGGGCTTCGGCTCTTTTTCTTCGATCAAATCAGTTTACAAGGTAGTTTTAGGGTAAAACTAAGGCAAAGAAACTGTCAGAACAATTTTCGGACAATCGGGCCGAAATACGACTACGCAGGGGCATTTTGGTCCAAAATAAAGGCTCAAAACTTCAAAGTTATCAGTTCTGAAAACAAATTTGACAGCAACGATCCTCATGATATCCGTGACAACAAATCCTAAAGGCACGAAGTCAGATTAAGTCTTTTCGACAATAAAGTTTCGAAATGTGAGACAAAAAGAGTTTTGAGTCAATTTTTTCAGATCCTGGACAACTGAATCGCAATCAGAGTTTACTGACAGAGGTTTTAGACTCAGGGGAACATAAGGAACATAACCCAAGCGAGAAATCAGAGAAATCGGACAATTTTAGAAAAAGCTCAAAACTTAGAGCACAGAAACGACTTCAGAAACTCAGCAGAAACAGAAATCAGAGGCAGGATTCATGATAGTTACCTCGATACCTAGAAGTAGGGACGAACTGCACGAAGATTGGTCAAGTTTTCGCGGAAATCCCCTCCCCCCTTGCTCCCCACGAAATCAGCCACAAATGGAAAGAAAATGAGAGGATTTTGCTTTTTCGCGCTATTTATAGGCGGGTGAAATCGCGGGAAAATGAAAATTTCGCGATTCCGATTTTTGCAGCACGATCACCGAGAAATTCTAAGAGAGATTCTGGCGTCGGAATTCCAGAACTCAAAACAAATATCTAGGATTTGGGAAAAACGATATCGAAAAACTCAAAAGCGGTGTCGGTTAATCTGCCCCGAAAAACTACTTTTTGCTGTGATGCTCAAACGACAAAACTTCCAACTGAAGAAAGATTGGAAACGTCGAAACAAGTCTGGCAACGCGGACGGAATCTTCTTTAGAAGTCCCGAATAGAAAAAGTCTTCACCCATTGCTCGAAAATAGGGTTTCGAAGCAAAGAAATAGCGTCGGCGGACATCCGAAAAGTGAAACCTATCGTGCGTACAGTCCAGAGTTCCGAAATGAAACGCTGGTCGATGGAAAAATAAAGAGAATCTTTAAATTTTCCGAGAGTTCGAAATCTCACTCAAAAACGTTGCTTTAAGAGCGAAATAGTCTATTCTGGACACGCTCGCCCTAAGGCAAGTGTGCAGACGACTCGCACTAACTCCGAAAACAACTACGCAACATTCCTCAAGCAATTCCTGAACTTTCTTCTCATTAATCTTCCTCAAATGTCAAACTCCTGTCACGCTTACACTGATTCTACGCGTGAGTCGGAAACTAGCTTGTTCTGAAAATCCAGGTCTTACAAAACTCCGAAGTCTCCCCCTCGCCAAGATGCGCCTCCTAGCCCGCCCTCAACACATGATGCGGGCTCCATGCCTTCCCCGCCTCATCAAGGGGAAAAATCCTGTCCTGGCGCTGCCACTACCTCTGAAGCGGCTCAAATTGAACAAGCCCCTGCTCCCGCGGTCGGTTCCTCAAGCTATTATAATATGCTCCCCAACGCCATTGAACCCTCAGAATTCTTACTTGCTGGTCTTACCGTGACGTCATAGAAAAAGAAGTTTTGAGTCGGGGCCTTAATGACACCAAGGAGAGACTCTTGCTTGCCTCCTACGCGCTGGGTGCATTTTTGCTCACGCATTTGAGAAGTTCAATGCCGCCACCGTTGAAGCTGAGCGGTTAAAGGCCGAAAGTGCTAAGCATTAAGAAGCCGCCGCTGCTTGGGAAAAGCGTTTCGACAAACTGGCGACGCAGGCAGGAAAAGACAAAGTCTATGCCGACAAGATGATTGGCACGGCGGGGATTAAAATCGGCGAGCTGGAGGATCAGCTGGCGCTGATGAAGGAAGAAGCAGATGAGCTTGATGCAAGCCTTCAAGCTTGCAAAAAGGAAAAAGAGCAAGCTGAGAAGGACTTGATCGCCCGAGGCGAGGCGCTGATTGCTAAGGAGTCAGAGCTTGCCATACTGCGCACTGAGCTGGAGTTAGTGAAGAAGGCGTTGGCGGAGCAAGAGAAAAAGTCTGCGGAGTCCTTAGCCTTGGCGAAGTCTGATATGGAGGCGGTGATGCAGGCTACGTCCGAGGAGATCAAGAAAGCGACCGAAACTCATGCCGAGGCCCTCGCCACGAAAGATGCTGAGATTGCTTCCCAACTGGCAAAGATCAAAAAACTAGAGGACGAGCTAGCGACGGAGAAGGCCAAAGCCACTGAGGCGAGGGAACAAGCCGCTGATATCGCCCTTGACAACCGCGAGCGCGGTTTCTACCTCGCCAAAGATCAGGCCCAACATTTGTACCCGAACTTTGACTTTAGCGCCATGGGAGTAATGAAAGAAATAACCGCCGAAGGACTGGTTGGTCCCCGACGATCCTCCCCTGATTGACCAAAACCTCTGGGACAGCGACTGAAGAAGAAGAGGAAGAAGAAGACAGGAGAAAAGAAAACAATGAATAATGTAATTTTAACATTACTTTAGCTTTTACTGTCGCCTTGTAGTGTACTTTTCCGCCATTCGTCTATGTTTAAGCAACCCTTCGCCATAGCTTTTTATATCGCCGTTGGATATTTTGTAAATCATGTTGGAATGCTTCCGCCGTACATTTTTTAGTCGCCGCCTTCTTATGGCTTAAAAGATTAAGAATAAGTTTCATAGTTTAACCCCTCAACACGCCAGAGTAGTAAAATACTCAACATCCTGAGTGACCAAGCACTCGCCTTCCACCTTATTCATTCGCCGACCTTATATCTTGCGCTATTTTTCACGCGTCCTGTTGGGAAGATCCGCCCAACACGCATGCTCCTTCTCTCGCCAGAGTCCACAAGTCCACCAGACTCCGTCCAAGTCATGAGGAGTAGGAGTGTCCTCACTCGCCGCATCGCCATCACCATCTTGCTTTAGCCTTGTAAGAAATTAGTTTGACTTGCTCGCCACTCTCAGCGTAAGGCCGCCACCATTTTGCGGTAGGTCGCTACCCTCATTTTTTGCGGTAGGTCGCGACCCTTTAGCGGTAGGTCGCCATCCTCTTGCGGTAGGTCGCGACCCTCTTGCGGTAGGTCGCCACCCTTAGCGTGAGGTCGCCACCTTTTGGCGACTTTTGTGTGTCTAAAAACTGAGTCTTACAGGTCGCCACCCATAGCGTTTGGTCGCCACCCTTTTGCATGAGGTCACCACCCTAGCGGTAGGTCGCCACCCTTGGTGTGATCGTCCCATTTCGGGACTCAAGGTGCTTTGGGTTCCAATGGCCAGTTGGATTACCAAAGCGGTGCTCAGTAGAATGGGCAATTTGTACCCCACACATCGCCAATGAATCCGGTTGTTACGTGGGCTTTTCCGGGGCTAATTTAGTTCATCGTGAAACTTGTTTCACTTTGTAACTAAATCGCGCCATCAGGAGCTTGTCCCACCCAATAACAAACCGCTTATGGAAGAGTCTTCCAAGTTTCACAAAACTTTAATGGTGTGCCTCAATTCACCCACTCCTTCTCTTTGATCCGATTTGCTCCTCTCTGTCTGAATCAAAACCAGTGAAGACAAATAACTTCTAATATCAACTTCAAAATAAGAAAATTAGGAAATACAACAACTGAGAAGGGAATCAAATGAAAGATGGAGGAAAAGTTTGAAGGAATTGGAAAATTTGTTGGCCAGCGATCTTAACCATAGCAACGCTTTACTCGCCAAACTTCCATGGCCAAAACAAAACGTGCCCACCAGAATTCGCTCACCGCCTAACTTCAACGCCGCCGACACTTGCTCGCCACAGCCAACACGTGCTCGCCAGAATTTGCTCACCGCCTAACTTCAACGCCGCCGACACTTGCTCGCCAGAATTCCAACGTCTCGGGATTGGCTCTGCTCCTCGTGTATTGTGCTCTGGACAGATTCCTCGCCTTTGTCTTTTCTTCGTCATTACCGATCTGCTCTCCCTTGCCTACATGCTTCCTCGATCTGAAGCTTCACCTCTGTTGACGTTCTCCCGTCCACTATAGCCACTGAGTTTCATACGAGTCACCCTTTCCAACTTCGCGCGCTTTCTTTTGAAAGCGTCGTCCTCCTCGTCGAGAATATAAGTGCTGGCACGAGCACGCATCTCTTCCATCGAGCGCGCCGGCTTACGTGTCAATTTGCTGTTCAACCCTCCCGGCAGCAAACCGTTTTTAAATGCTAAAGCACAAGCTCGAGGCTCCTCGTCCTCTACCTTTACCGACGCCGCGCTGTACCTTGCCATGTACTCTTTCAGTGACTCCCCTTCTTGCTGGCGAATATTGTATAGGTCATTGATCGTCACCGGCTGATTCTTATTTGCCGA